>NW_024081762.1:0-198979 GCF_003009895.1 Hyaena hyaena | reverse complement strand
TAGTGAGTGTGTGTTTAGGAATTTGTCCATTTCTTCTAAGTTGTCCAATTTGTTGGCATATAATTTTTCATAGTATTCCCTGATAATTGCTTGTATTTCTGAGGGGTTTGTTGTAATCAGTCCATTTTCATTCATAATTTTGTCTATTTGGGTGCTCTCTCTTTTCTTTTTAATAAGTCTGGCTAGAGGCTTGTCAATTTTGTTTATTTTTTTCAAGAAACCAACTCTTGGTTTCATTGATCTGTTCAATTGTTTCTTTGGTCTCTATGTTTATTTCTGCCCTAATTTTTAGTATTTCTCTTCTTCTACTTGGTTTAGGGCGTTCTTGTTGCTCTGCCTCTAGTTCCTTTAGGTGAGCTGTTAGATTTTGGACTTGCGCTTTTTCTAATCTCTTGAAATAGGCCTGGAGAGCAATGTACTTTCCTCTTAGGACTGCCTTTGCCGCATCCCATAGAGTTTGGATTGTTGTGTTTTCATTTTCATTTGTTTCCATATATTTTTCTAATTTCATCTCTAATTGCCTGATTGGCCCATTCATTCTTTAGTAGGGTTTTCTTTAACCTCCATGTTTTTGTAGGTTTTCCAGACTTCTTCATGTAATTCAAAGCATTATGATCTGACAGTGTGGATGGTATGATCTCAATTCTTTTATATTTATTGAGGGCTGCTTTATGTCCCAGTATGTGATCTATCTTGGAGAATGTGCCATGCGCACTTGAGAAGAAAGTAAATTCCCTGGCCTTAGGATGTAAAGTTCTAAATATATCTGTCAGATCCATCTGGCAGTGGATGTAAATCTTAACCTTATGTAAGCCTCTTCTGAAATCGTCCCGGCCTGGAGGGGGTGGGAAACCTCATTACCACTGATGCAGGTGGAAGTCCAGGATCCCCACATCAACAGGGTTGGAGAAGGGAGGACAGATGAAAGTCTCAGCTCTCCGTTCCCAGTGTCCTTCCTTGACACCACCTTGGAGGAAGGGAGAGATGGGGAACTCCATTATGGGCCTAGGTCTCCACTCTGCCTTTGCTGGTGGGGGCAGGTGTGTCTGTAATTTTCTATGTTTGGTTGGAGTAAGGTGGCAATTGTCCAAACATTCACTCTCTTGTTAGGCTGTCCTTTTCCTGATACTTTGAGTTAAGAGCGCAAGTTTTTTGGAGGATGTTTTTGTCTGTATCCATTGGCATTTCCAAGCTGCCAGCTTCTCCAGTGTTCAGTTTGGGTATTTGAGGCATAAAAGAAAACTATTATGTCATTCCTCAGGTGTTGAGGTCTCTTGCCAATCTCTCTTCTTCTATCTTTCAGAGTCTTTGTATGTTTGTTTTATATAGAATGTCCAGATCAGTTAACATATATATGTTTCAGCAGGAGGAGTAAGGAAAAGTAATTTTGCTGCATTTTCTTGGAAGCAGGATTTGTTAATTTTGTTTTATAATTACATAAAACATTTACATATTTCTGAAGTCAAATCTTCAAAATCAATTACGTTCAATTAAGTCTAGCCTTTATCCTTAATTCTTTTATTTTTTTTCTGGTTTATATTTTCATTTCTAATGTAAGCAAATATTTATTATTCTATAAATTAAATGCATTACATACACACATTATAAATTTACAAATAAATATAAGTATATATTCATTGAAGTTGGATTTATATTTATGTATATAAATATGTACATATATAATTAAAAATGATAACCTACCTTATGCACTTTCTTTCACCTTACTTTTTATTACTTAATATATTCTAGAGTAACTTTATGGTAATTATATAGAGATTACTTTATGGCAATAAATAGAGATTCCTCATCCCTTTTAGAATTGTACTCTTTTGTATGGGTGTGTCTAGTTTATCCAACCAGTCTCGTATTGATAGCCTTTTGTGTTGTTTGCTGTCTTTTGCTAGTTTGGCACTTTTCCAACCTCAGTAAATTTATTTAAAAAGAAAATTACATCACTATCATAGAATGGAAAAAAAGTGGCTCTTACTGTGTGTAAAAAGTTAATATAAAAAGGAAAAGAATAAAAACAGATAATTTTTGGGACGCCTGAGTGGCTTAGTCGGTTAAGCATCCGACTTTCGCTTGGGTCATGATCTCGCAGTTCATGGGTTCGAGCCCCGCGTCGGGCTCTGTGCTGACTGCCAGCTCAGAGCCTGGAGGCTGTTTCAGAGTCTGTGACTCTCTGTCTCTCTGACCCTCCCCTGCTCACGCTGTCTCTCTCTCTTCTAGAAATAAATAAAACTATAAATAAAAAAAATTAGAAAAAAAATAAAAAAAAACAGATAATTTTTTAAAATAGTTTATTGTCAAGTTGGTTTCCATATAACACCCAGTGCTTATCCCCACAAGTACCCTCCTCCATGCCCATCACCCCCCTTCCCCCCCCCCCCACCCCCATCAGCCCTCAGTTTGTTCTCAGCATTCAAGAGTCTCTCATGGTTTGCCTCCCTCCTTCTCCCCCACTATTTCCCCCCTTCTTCTCCCCCATGATCCTCTGTTAAGTTCCTCCTAATCCTCCTATACGTGCAAACATATGGTATTTGTCCTTCTCTGCCTGTCTTATTTCTCTCAGCATAACACCCTCAAGGTCCATCCATGTTGCTACACATGGCCAGATTTCATTGTTTCTCATTGCCTTGTAGTATTCCATCGTATAGATAAACCACATCTTCTTGATCCATTCATCCGTTGATGGACACTTAGGCTCTTTCCATGTTTTGGCTATTGTTTAGAGTGTTGCTATGAACATTGGGGTACATGTGCTCCTATGTATCAGCACTCTTATATCCCTTGGGTAAATTCCTAACAGTGCTATTGCTGGATCCTCGGGAAGTTCTATTGTTAATTTTTTGAGGAATCTCCACACTGTTTTTCAGAGCAGCTGTACCAGTTTACATTCCCACCAACAGTGTAGGAGGGTGCCCTAAAAACAGATCATTTTAATTAAATTATCTCCTGTCACTATTACCTGTTCATACTTTTACATGTAGTGTGATCTTCATTAAAAAAGAGAGCTCAACAAGTGATTGTGTTAAAAATGAATGGTGAATTTCTTTTTTGGTGTAACCACAGGAATGAAGAGATTAATAAAATGGACTAACTCTTATGGTATGAGATTCAGTTTCTAATGCTTCGTCTTTGTACCATCAACATCCAGGTGTGTGTGGGGGGGTGGGGGGAGTAATAAGAGGAGGAGGTCTGAAGGTAAAAAGAAAAAATAATAAATAGAATAAAAACCCCTAAACAACCTGAACTTATACATAAACATCAAACACAATGCAAAACGTTTACATGCAGTATATAACTGAAGGTTACCAAGCAGATTGGCTTCTCCTGCAATGAGCTGTCAAAGCATGCATTGCCAAAGACCTTCAAAATCCTATCAAAAAAGTAATCACATTCTTGAGAGGTTTGCAAAATAACATTTCAAAAATGGTTCAAGTTACAGTCTATTAATGAACGTTACAGTCTATTAATCAGTGAGGTTATTCAACTGAAATCCCCTTTCATAAACATTAGATTAAGAAATATTCTAGATGACATAAATGTACCTCATCCTTTACTCCTTATCCCCCAAGGAGGACAAAATGGGAAAATAATTATTTCTTACCACCTTCAAACTTCTGAATCTCTAGTTGACTGTAGAAGATTCAAGTTACTGTCTAAAGTGACACATAGGAATTTGCTTGCTAAACACAAAATCCAAATAAAATCCAAATAAAAAAGGATTGAAAAAAAATAAAGAAGTTTCTTTTAGACTCCAGGTCTGGTTTTACACCAAACAACTATGCTTGAACCCAACACACACTACTTTTTGCTTCCAGGATTTCATTTCTAATGCTTACAGATTATGACATTAGTGTAATAAAATATGAACAATAATTTAAAAATAGCTATCCCAAACTAAACTCATTTAACCTTTCATCATCAGGGAGTTTTGAGGTACACCTCTAACTTGGCCCATGAATTAGTTTCAACCACAGATATTAAGATTTACTCTTTTTTTTTTTCTCTCCTGACCTTGGAATGTCACTGTAAGAGAAGTAAATCTTAGCTCTAAGGGTGTCGGCTCAGATGAAACTGAGCTGACTTGCCAAATTAAGAGACCATTGTTCACAAAGTCCAGAGAGGGAATCCCTCTGCTGATGCTTAGTTTCAACTAACCAACATGCCTTAAGAAGGAAAATTAACTCAAGTAAAAAGATATCCAGAGGTAAAGCATGGTTCCTCAGGGGTCTAGATTTGCTTTTCTGAGATTCTCTTGACTCTGCCCTCCTGTTTATTTGCTTCATCCTCAGGATGGCCACAGAATTCTAGGCATCAAATCTAGATGATGGAAAACTCCAGAAAAAAAAAAAGTTTTTTCTGGGTCTTGTTCCTAAGAGACCTTACCAGAGCTGCCAGCTTCTCCCTAGCTCAGACTGAGCCACACGTTTGTTGGCCATATCAACCACTGGATTGGGGGATAGCCAGGTGTCTTAATAATCAAAACGCACCATTGGTAAGTGAGGGTGGAGTCAGCTTCCTCTGAAGCACATGGCTGTTGGAAAAGAGATGGAGAACTTAAAATCTGGGATCTGTTGTGAAGGATGTTAGAAAGCAGGTGACAGTGTTTGCTGTGATCAAGGCAGGGTAGCACTTTTCTTGCTCCCCATCTCAGTAGACGAAGACATAAATTAGTGCCTAGTGACCTATTCATTTTACACACATGAAAATCAATGCTCAGAGAGGAGGCGTCTTATTCTTAGTTGGGGCAGAGATAAGACTTGGAGCCAGCTCTCCTGACCTCTGCCCAGAAGTTCTTTCCCCAATAAAAGCCAACTTGTGTGCCCTGAGTGGCATGAGCTTTCTACATGGGCAGGCTCTGTCCTGTAGCAGAAAGAAAGAGTGTATAGAATACCAGGTCATGCGCATTGAGTCCTTACTTTGTGCTTGGATATTAGTGTATTATACCTCGTGATACTCTAAACAATAACCATAACATAGGTAATTCTATTATCCTCACCTCACAAATGAGGAATCTAAGGTTTATTGCTCCAGATTCCATCGTTCATAAATGGGGATTTGGGCCTTGATCAGAGTCTGTGCTGACATCAAAGTCCACGGTCCTCACCACCATGCCCAGAAACGTGCTCTGTGGTTCACAATGTCTGCAACATGGGCCAGGATGAAGCTGTGCAGACAGAACTGAGAGTGGGGATAAAATACCAAGGGTGATTCTCAAACCCCCTGGTTTCTTCATGTGTTCTTCACCGTGTTAGGCTTTGAGGCTTGGTTTCTTCACCTGCAAAACTGAGATGATAATCATTCTACACATATCCTAGGTTTATTTTGAGAATTACGTATTCCCATATAGCTTTATTTTGCAAGTATTTACTTATTCCTTCATTTATCCAATCAGACAGTACTTGACAGCCACTCCTTGCAGGGTACTGTACTGTGAGCAGTGGAGGATGTAATGTTGATTCAGGCAAATGTCCTACTAAAGATGTTTTTAGCATAGCAGTGACTAGAACGTGTAAGACTGAGCAGGCATGAGTTCAAATCCTTGTTCTACCACTTTTGGTGTCTGATTCTGAAAGGTCCCCTAATTTCACTAAGCTTCTTTTTTATCTGCCCCCTATAAAATGTAGATAATGACACTTCATCTCATAAGTGGTATTGTATAGTGGCTAAGATAATGAATGGGAAATCTAACCGATACTAATATAGTTTTGTAGAGGGCAGATGATATGTAAACAAGTACAAAATCCATTCAGGAAGGATGAATATTTATGGAAATGTCTACTCCAATCTTATAGTGATATATTTTAAGAAATCAGTACATGTATGGTTGCCAAGTTAAGATTCATGATAATTATAAAGGCATTAGAAGTTCTTAATTAAACAAACCCAAGAGAAATTAAGCATCATGAAATTAACCCTGAATGATTAAGCTACAAACTCATCCAAAATTTAATTTGATGTTTCTGTAATCATCTGACTTCATGGAACAAATTCTCAATTTGTTAAAGCTCAGAGTCATTTGTAAATGTTCCTCTAAGAAGCAGACCTCCATAACATGCTTAATTAAGTTCATTAAGTGATATATTTGAGAGGAAAAACACAGTCCTTACCCATACAATTAACAACTCTTCATTAAATGTCAAACAATTAGCTCTAAGAACAAATGCATATACAGAAATGGAATAAAAATAGGGTGTTTCCTATTCCAGACACTGAACATTAGGGTAAAATAAACAACTAACAGCATGGGGAATAGAATTGATGTTTTCTTATAACTTAACATGAATCACTGAGTACTGTCAACTTCATCTCATAAGTATATCTTAAAATACTTTTTTTTAAACGAATTAAAAATTTTTTTACTGTTTTATTTATTTCTGAGAGAGACACACACAGCATGAGCAGGGGAGGGTCAGAGAGAGAGGAAGACACAGAATCCAAAGCAGGATCCAGGCTCTGAGCTGTCAGCACAGAGCCCAGTGCAGAGCTCGAACCCACAAACAGTGAGATCATGACCTGAGCTGAAGTCGGACGCTTAACCAACTGAGCCACCCAGGCACCTCTATCTTAAAATCCTTCTTAGGTTATCTTAAAGATACTTTAAGGTTACCTAAGTAGTTACTTAAAGTTAAGTTAGGGTTATCTTAAAATAACCTTCTCTAACCTGGGTGACAAACATTTCGTACTATCTGCTATTAGAGTGCATAACCAAAAACATAAGTTTGCTTTTCCTACTCAAAACATCCTACTTAAAACTCTTCAGGGTTGGGGGGCGCCTGGGTGGCTTAGTCGGTTAAGCGTCCGACTTTCGCTTAGGTCATGATCTCGCGGTTCGTGGGTTCGAGCCCTGCGTCGGGCTCTGTGCTGACTGCCAGCTCAGAGCCCGGAGCCTGTTTCAGTCTGTGACTCCCTCTCTCTCTGACCCTCCCCTGCTCACGCTGTCTCTCTCTCTCTCCTAGAAATAAATAAAACATTAAAAAAAAATTAAAAAAAACCCAAAAAACAAAAAACAACTCTTCGGGGTTGGGCACCTGGGTGGCTCAGTTGGTTACATGTTCGACTCTTGATTTCAGCTCAGGTCAGGATCTCATGGTTTGTGAGCTCGAGCCCCGCATAGGGCTCTGCATTGGCAGTGTGGAGCCTGCTTGGGTTTCTCTCTCCCTCTCTCTGCCCCTCCCCCACTCACATGCACACGCGCGTGTGCTCTCTCTTTTTTCTCTCTCAAATAAATAAACATAAAATAAACCTCTTCAGGGTGATGTCTTGTCTCTCAAGCATTGGGTACAAGGCTCTGCTTCAAGTCTCTCATCCGTGTTGGAGATTTATTGTTTCACAAATGCAGGTAATGTTTTTAGTCCTGTGAACCTGCTGTGCTCACTTCATCTCGCTGTCCCTGCAGATGCTCTTTTACCTAATGTGTGTACCTTACTTAACCCCCGACCGCTTCCCTGCCAGCTCTTACTCTAATAACCTCTCCAGACTCAGCTGGTGTAGACCTTTCCTAGAACACTTGTAGGCAATGTTGTAGACACTGGAACAGGCAGGGCCATGTGGCAGCAAAGGCTGCCACAGATGGAGGCTACTTCAGATGGAAAAGGAGAAGTCTTCCCTGAGCAGTGGATGTTAGAGCTGAGATTTGAACCATGAAGGAGCAGAGTCAGGAGAAGAGGTGACAAGTGGATGGAAATCAAATCCAAAAAAAGAGAAGAAAAAAAGAGCCCTGACATGAGGATAAATTTGATTTATCAAGAATGGGGAGGCCAATACGGTTGCAAGAGTGGGGAAAGGGAGAGCAGTGGGAGCTGGGCTTTGAGGACCAAACTGTGTGGTGCTTTCTGGGCCAAGCAAAGGAGACTGGATTTTATTCTGTATGTGATGGGGTATCACGGTAGCTGCTTTAAAGCAGCTTTATTGAGGTATAATTGTCATACAAAAAGCTGGACATATTAAATCTTACAGTCTGATATACTTGAACAGACATAGACACTTATTATACCATTGCCACAATCCACAATCCAGATAGTGAACATATTTATCACCCCCTGTCTCATCTTTTCTTCACCTGATTAGCTCAGGCCCACCCAGAATAGTTTCCTTTCTGGTTAACTTAGTCAACTGATCTCTGATTGTAAATATATCGGTGCAGACCCTTCACCTTTGCTGTACTCTATTTGTTACAAGTAAATTAAGAGCCCTACCTACACTCAAGGCGAGGGAATAATATAAGGATGAGGACCTGTCTGCTCAGGGGTAATTTTAGAACTCTGCCTATGATTATAGGTCTTTCACATATTTATTCTGAAGACATTCGTATTTTTTGATGCTATTGTAAATGGCATTTAAAAATTTAATTTCCAGTTGTCTGGAAATTGTCTGACATATAGTTTATTTTTGCACATTACTCTTGTATTCTATAATCTCACTAAGGTTTCTTGTCTAAGCCCCAGAGATTATATATATAGAAGGGCAGAGATGGTTCCTACCTGTTAGGGTCATTTGGAGGATTTAATGTAAGGGAGTCTGATATAAGTACTCAATAAATGTTGAGATGATGATGATGAAGAAGTTTGAGCTTATTTGTGTGTGTGTATGTGTGTTTTCTCCCTTACTAGACCCTGAAATTAGGCATTACATCTTTATTTTTGGACAGTGGCCCTACCCAGCACATTACTAGGTGCTCAATAAATATTTGGTACTTACCGATGAATTGTAGTGCAAATGGAGAGAAAGCTATTGAGGAGGTACAAAAGGAGGCAGAATAAACAAACAAAAAAAAGTTTAGTCTTTTAACTGACAATGATGTAGAAGAGAGGGAGGAGGTGAGTCTGACTTCTAGGTCTCTGGCTTGCAGGAGTGGTGGATGGTAGCCCCATTCACCATCAGAGGGGGGCAAACAAAAGGTTTTGGGGAAAAGGAAAAACACTCAGAACTTCTGAGTTGAAAGTGGCAGTTGTACATCAAGGGCTGAGGTAACCAAAATTTTGACAACGTAGATATTTTTATTTGAGACCTTATGTTGCTCTAATTTGGGCCCACATTTGGGAAATTTGATGGCACCTGATTTTCTTCTTTTTTATTGTGATAAAAGACACATACACAAAACATACTGTGTTAAGTCTAGAGTTCAGTGGTGTTAAGTACATTCACATTGTACATCTGTCACCACCACACATTGCCGGAACTCTTTTCATCTTACAAAACCACAACCCTGTGCTGGCATCTGATTAGAAAGACAAGTGCAGTGACTTATAGTAGAAGATGGTTAATAAACAACATCATTTTTTTGGAAAACTTTAAAAAAATCAATGATATCATAGTGATTGGGAGTGATTTGTGCTTTTTGTGCATCACTTATTGTTAGAGCTCTTATTATTATTTTATACAACCATCTAGTCATATATCTAGATTGGTGCAGGTAATCATAGACAATTGTCCTCTATTTTCCCTGGAAAGGCAGGGGGTGTGATGACGTCCCCGACTTTACGTGCCAGTTGTTGTTGTTGTTGTTGTTTTTGAGAAACAAACTTTTCAATTTTTCACTTTCATTTTTACTTTAAAAATCATTGTACTCTTTTGAAGTGAAAAGAACTCAGGTCCAGAAATCTTGAGTTGGGTGTTGGAAATTTCAGGTAAATGATTCTATTGCTTATGAATTCAAGGGCAGGCCAGGTGCTCAGAGGCCGGGTGCATCTGGTTGCCTGTAAAATAGACACCAGCCTCCACCTCATTGGTTGGGACTCTGTATGGTGTTCAGGGCTTGAGAGGATGAGAAGGCAGGTCATAATTCCCATAAGACCTTGTATCCTCCTTGATACAAAATGTGGTTATTAAATTTTTTAAAAAATCATAAAATTGCATTTGTGGGTGAGAAGCCCTCTGGGGGTGTGTTTTCTGGATTTCTGAGAGGGGGTTTGAGGCAGGTAATGAGATTTTTCTCACAGATACGATGTGGGTGGACCCTTTGGTCTGTTGGAACACCGGGCTCCAGAAATACAAATGGCGACACTGATGGGTAGAGGAATAACACATAGGAGGTGGCCAAGTGCTGTGATGTAGACTCTTTCGATGAATGCTACCAATGTCATTGTTCCTCTAAATAAAATAAGAAGGCAAGGTTACCGCACTCTGGCCGGGATTGCACCTGGCTGGGACTCTATGTCTCCAGTGACTGCTGCTGCTGAATGATTCAAAGGACAGCTCCATCTGAGAGAGGAGAGGGAGTAAGGCAATGATATATTATTTTAGGACTGGTAAACGATTGCTATCTGAAAAGGAGCTATTACATTTAAATAGGGTTTTCTCCCAAATCCCAGTTTGGCTCACACAAAGATGTCTCCGACTAAATGCTCTTTTTATTGATTCTCCAAGGTTACTCTAGCAACGCAAATGTGGCAAAACAGACCCCGTCATCCTTTCCCTTTTATATATCTGTAACCCCTGAAGTTACAGGTCAAGTTGAAAGCAAAGTAATCATTGTGATTATTTCACCCTTACATCCGAATGAGTCAGTTTTTGAAATGAAACCTTTGTCTTTTATTTTATACTTCCGCAAATGAAGCTGTCCATCAAAAGAATCACTGAATGGTGCTTCGGAATATGTATTAACCTTCAAAATGTCCTTCTTTGTGCTTTTCGGTGAATTGAGAGAGCACTAGTCACCACGATGTTGATGCTTCAATCTTAGGCTTTCAGACATTTTTCACATGGAGACCAGGAGGGACCTTCCATGAAGCCACGGTCCAGGTACTCAGGCTGATGGAGGGCTCGACATCTCAGATGCATGATGCCTGTGGCTAGTCTGGTGTTGCTATCTAGCCAGGCAAAGAGGGAAGAAAGGAGAGCCCAAGAGGACCAGGTGGGAGGCTTCTGCACACCTGGAGGTAACATGAGGTCTCCCACTATATTCCATAGGCCTGAACTCAACCCCTTGGCACCTGGGTGCCAGGATTCATGGAAAATGCAGTTGTTCTCCAGAAACATCTCTGCCACCAGGGCTGCATGAGAAAAGCAAATCAAGCATAAAGGTAAGTTAGAGACATTGTAAAACTTTACCCAGGGGCACCTGGGTGGCTCACTAGGTTGAGCATCGGACGTCAGCTCAGGTAATGATCTCACGGTTCCTTAGTTCAAATCCCATATTGGGCTTATTGCTGTCAGTGCAGAGGCCACTTGGGATCCTCTTCCCCATTGTCTATCTGCCCCTCTCTGGCTCATGCTCTCTCTCTCTCTCTCTCTCTCTCAAAAATGAATAAACATTTATTTAAAAAATTACCCATGAAACTGTAAAAATTTATCTAAATTTGATATTGGTTGTAACCAAACAATGGAGATATGGGTAAAGCATCCTCCAACACCCCCCTGCCCCTCATTTTTCTCTGTTGACAGATCTTTCTAATGGTAGGCTTTGCTTTTGGAAGGTATTTTGGAAACATGTTCTCTTGATGTTCTACCATTAAAAAAAAACATAATGATCAAACATCCCAGTGCCTTATTAACACCTTGCATCTTCTAACTCCCAGTGCCGCGCTCTCTCACCTGGAGCCCACCCAGCAATGCAGGGGGTGTTGTGGGGGACTGATGCTGGGTCTTACCTCTTTACTGTCTCCCTCCTTGTTTGGAGAGGGAGGAGCCTTTCACTTGTGCTAAAGCTACAGCCCCTGGGATTAAAAAAAATTTTTTTTAAATGTTTTATTTATTTCTGAGGGAGAAAGCATGAACAGGGGAGGGTCAGAGAGAGAGGGAGACACAGAATTCGAAACAGGCTCCAGGCTCTGAGCTGTCAGCACAGAGCCTGACGTGGGGCTCGAACCCACAAACCGTGAGATCAAGACCTGAGCCAAAGTCGGACGCTTAAACGACTGAGCCACCCAGAACTCCCCCGGAATTTTTAAAAAATGAAGAATGGTAAGACATGCAGACATGGCAATGCTTCCCAAGAGGAAGACGTTTTTATTTTACTCACAGTCCCCTAGACACGGGGAGGTGCAGCACTCCACACCTGGCTGTGTGGGGTAGCAGAAGCAGAGACTTGGGGTGAGCAGACATAGAGAGAGGAACTAGGAGCCATCAGGGGACTTTATTGCAGTTTTTTGTGGGGAGGAAGCAAGGTGAGTGGACTTGGAATGGCCAGTTTTAATTTCCGTGGGCTCTGGGCATAAGTGTATCCTTAGTCTGTGGCGTCTGGCCCGCGGGTGATTAGTGGCCTGGGCCTGAGATCCAGAAGGTGGTTGTGAGTGTGGACTGTGGATTGATCCATTTGTGTATCCCACTTGTGACCCCACGCCATTCACTGGACTTCCTGGCTCTCTGTTTCCCCATCTGTTGGGTGTGTGAGTTTGTCTAAAATGACCTCTGACAATGTTTGACTTTTACTTTTGCCTCTTACCCAGGTCCCTCCTTGTGCATTTACTTTATCCAAAACATTGTGTTACACGGGATGCTTCCTGGGCAGGATAATTTCATAAACAAAGGTCAAGGGTTTGAGTTTGCATTCCCCCCAATGACACTGGAAACTGGCAATGATTCTTACCAATGACGAGGGTCTGGTAACTCACTGAAATTGTATGAAAACGGTGGACATGAGCACTGGGGGTGTGTAAGTGTATTTCCACAGGTCCATAGAGGTTCTCCAAGTTCTCAAGTGGGTAAGGACTGCCGCTGTCAGGGAAGTCACCAGGGAGCATAATGTGAGTGGGGAAACATGTCCCCAGTTGGAGAGAAAGGCCTTGCAAGAGCATCTTAGGACAGAGAGGGGACCAGCCTTGTATGTCGTCCCCCCCAGCCCCAACACAGTACTGCACATGAACTTGAACAGTCCTGCAGTGCTGCTCAGCCATTCTCCATTTCTCCATCTGCTTAAGTGAAACACCTTAGTTGATCACCATGGACAAAGAGAAGGTGATTAATTAGACAGTGAGATTTGGGACCAAGGTCTAATGGTTGCCTCTAATATCAAAACAATTGATGAGGAAGTCTCCAAGTGGATTAAAGGCAACCTTAGGTTTTTCCCCTGTGGAGTTTTCCTTGACTCAAATGAACCAGGCAGTTCTCCATATGATTTTGTACTGTGTGGACGCGCTCTAATCTTTTGGGGTCTCTGCGAATTTTCTTCTGGATCAGTGACTCTAGAAAGCATTGTCTTTCATGCCGAGACAGTTTAAAGCCTTTAATCAAAAACTTTTCTGCTCTTTTGAGCTGTAGAAATGGACGGTGTATGTGTACCTCTGTCTTATTTCTCTTGCCTTTTCTGTATTCATATTGGTCTCAGGAGAGTGACTTCATATGATATATTATCCAAAGCCTTTGAGTTCATGAACTATGTGATTGTAAGAAAAATGATTATTGTACTTTCCAATTTTCTGGGCTTTCATCTTCACATCCATCCATTCAATTAACTCAGATCCTATTAATTCCGAAGAGTAAATGATGTTGAGAAAAAAGAAGTGATTTATAACCAAATGAGATATTTTACTGACAAAGGAAATAATCTCAAGGAGGACATCTGTATGTTTGCATAAGGCGTATTTGAAGACTTGATAAATTCTGCCGGACGAGGTGATGTGGGAAGACAAAAGTATTCAGTAAATGAAACATCTGAGAGATCTTCTGAATCATTTCATAAAGGAAGTTCAAAATTTGAGATAGCCAAGTTTAATTCCATTTTTAATTCAATTGTTTAAACCATCGGTTGAATCTTACAGTTTTTCTTCAATTAGCTCATATCACCTGTTTGCAAAGTTGAATGTGTGAATTGTTTGATTTTGATTGAAGGATTGTCATCTAAGAGTCCGCAAAGACCTCTATTTTAAACAGGAAGAAGAAACGAAAAATGAGTTACCGATGCCCTGAAAGCCCTCCCCAGCTCTATCAAGTGCTGCAGAAATTCTAGAGATGGAAACAATAGCAAAGATCTCTCATCACTGCTGAACCTTCAGAGCACAGAGCAGACTGTCAGGACGGGAGGACATTGTTGCTGGAGCCTCTCCTGGATCTGCAGAGGAAAAAGCTGGCCTTAGTCCTGCGATATCTGGACTGAAGGGTTCTCCTTGGTTACACAGGTCCTCAAACTGCATTGCAGCCATTGATGTGATTTTTGCCAAGTTCACAAGCAGATCAAGAGAGCTTGTGTACGTACACTTTGTGACATTTCACTCAAAATGCTGGTGGTGGGGTAAGAGGCACAGAGAGTAATTTGAGGGCAATGCCTTTGGTTTTATTTTTGTTTTAAAATACTGAATATATTACTGGGGCGCCTGGGTGGCTTAGTCAGTTAAGCGTCCGACTTTCGCTTAGGTCATGATCTCGCGGTTTTTGGGTTCGAGCCCCGCGTCGGGCTCTGTGCTGACTGCCAGCTCGGAGCCTGGAGCCTGTTTCAGAGTCTGTGACTCCCTCTCTCTCTGACCCTCCCCTGCTCACGCTCTCTCTCTCTCCTAGAAATAAATAAAAAAATATTTAAAAAATAAAATAAAATAAAATAAAATAAAATAAAATACTGAATATATTACTTTACAGCTATTAAAAGAAAAGACTGATTTAAATTGATATCAAGGATGTACTATTAAATGACACACACATAGCAGGTAATCCATTTAGGATCATCCACTTCCTCCTCCTCCTCCTCCTCCTCCTCCTCCTCCTCCTCCTCCTCCTTCTTCTTCTTCTTCTTCTTCTTCTTCTTCTTCTTCTTCTTCTTCTTCATCTTCTCCTCCTCCTCCTCGTCCTCGTCCTCCTCCTCCTCCGTTGTTGTCATCATCACCGTCTTCTTTTTTTGTAAAAATAACTTTCAACAAATAGCTTCCCTAAAATATTACTCTTCAGTATGTGTTGTTTGAACCTGGAGAAAACCATGGAAGGGTTCCTGTTTAGCTGCATATTGTCTACCCAGGCTGGGGATATTGGGAAGAGTGGGAGTGTGCCACTAAAAGGCATTGTAGTCATCATTAAGCATATGTTCTCATGAATTTTGAACAGAAATGTAAACAAAAATTCATGGAAAATTATTTATTGCTCAAATAGTACCAAAGCAACAGGAACAGACAATGAAAAAGAGAACACAGCATTATCCAGAGTATCAGCCCTATAATCCATAATCTCTCAATTTTCTGTTTCTTTACTACTTCTTGTCCTACTGGGTAGGTGTTATTTTTCATAGTTAAAATCATACTAAAATTAAAAATTTTAATCTGTTTTCCTGACTTACCTTGTGTTATGTATGCTATGTAAAACATAGGTTTTATGTTTCTATAATCATAATGATTTAATTCCTGACATATTTACAAAACACCATAGAGAGGCTGTGCTGTAATTTACTTAACCACCATCAATTGCTGGAGATTTAAGTGTTTGTACTTTTCTTTGTTAAAAATACTAAAATAATATATTGTTTCTGTATAACACTGTTTCCATTTTATTTTTTAATTTTAGCTTTTTAGAGAGGGAGAGAGAAAGGGTGTGAAGGGGGCAGAGAGAGAGAGACAGAGAGAGAGAGAGTCTGAAGCAGAATGGATGTACTGTTCATTGAAGAGCTGTCAGTGCAGAGCGGGATGTGGGTTTGATCCCATGACCCTGAGATCATGACCTGAGCTGAAATTAAGAGCCAGATGGTTAACTGACTAAGCCATCCAGGTACCCCAACACTTTTTCTGTTTTAAAAATTAAGTACTTCCTTAAATTAAAGCCCCAGATTTGGGGTTTTAGAAATGGATAAAAAATATTATAGGTGTCTTCATCATAACACACTCTAAGGACTTACTAGTAATATCTTACATTTCACATTCCCTGAAGCATTTGGAAAACTATCTGGCAAAAAGGTGCCCTGAAGAAGTGTAGAAGTATCTGTTGGAAAATGTGTATTTATGGTAGAGTTAGTGGGCTCAGTTCCTTGACGACACTCTCAACTTTGAACTAGAAAGTTGGAGAAATTTGAACTACGAAGTTGGAGAACTTTGAAGTACAGCCTCTCATTGCTTTGAGATAGGGCTATAATGGTCATTGATTTTGCTTCTTGATGATGAATTAGCCCTTGACAGTCTGAGTCAAACTTGTGAATACAGCAGAGGCAATATGTAGCTATCATGAAACAGTCTTCAACTATACATTAGTTTGGACATGAAAAGAAACATAGGGAGTTGCTTGGACAATCTAGAAGAATCTCTTTTATATAACAGTTCAGACCTAGCCAGACAGCCCTTGGCAAATTAAGTGGCATTGCTCATGAGGTTATCTTGGTGGCCAGGCTTCTCAGTTGGCTCTGCTTTCTCAACAGGTAGATATCATCTCAGGGTTTTCTCAGGAAAACCATCCAAATATGGGAAAGAGGAAAGGGATATAAGAAGCTTCCTGAAATGAGGGAAGTAGCACATGGCTTCCATTTGCTAAGTATGAGTCACATGACCACACCCACCTCCAAGTAAGCCTGGGAAATGTAGTCCCTGTTTTGACATCTTTGTGCCCAGAAAGGGAGAATGGATACAGAGGGGCCATTATCAATATTTGCTACAAGCTGGGCTGTGTTTCCAGAACTTGATAAAGCAAGGATATATGAATCCTGATATCTAGGGTTCAGAGGATAAAGCAATCAGGAAAGGTGATACACCTTAGTGGTTTTAATGGTAAGAGAGCTGGACTTTTATTCCTCACTTCTAGAAAAATGGGCATTTTTTTTGGTTTGCTTCATACATGCTCACTTATAGATTAAAAATGACAACTTTCTTTTTTAAACAGTGCTATTATAAGAGATCAACAATTCTGAGATACAGAAAATAAAAACTTTCTGATTATGCTCAAAAAATAGAAAGTATAAAGAAGAAAATATCAATATTCAACAATCCTGTGACCATGAGATGACTATTTGTAAAGATATGTATATACCTATTTCTTCAAGTAAATTTATGATCATGGTATACATACCACTTTCTATATAATTTTCCATTAGTATCATATTATAAAAATTGTTCATATCATTAAAATAATCTCTAAAAATATGATTTTTAGTAACTCTCAATATAATGGGCTCTGTTTCAAAATTTTTTGGGAGTTCTTTGTAAGCTTCTGTAGATTGAAAACAGGGCTACATCCTTAAATGCAGACTAGTATAGCATGTATGTAAAAGGGCCTTAGCGGTGGTCCAAATATAATATCTACATTTTATAAGTCAGGAGGCTGAGACGCATGGATGATAAATCAACAGCTGTATATTACAAACAGTAATATCCTCTGTTTTCTGATTCCTGGTTGAGAATTCATCCACTGTACTACTCAACTTGCACTGAACTCCTTTCGAGAGCTTACCATCTACAGAGGACGCAAATAAACTTTTTCCTATATATCCTTTAAATGACAGCTCCTAAGAGACCTCCTTTATGAAGACTTCCCTGTCCCTTTGTGAGATTTCAGTGTCTTTTGGGTTCCCCAAAGCTTGTGTCCACTTCTCACAGGTGGGGTAAGCTCACAATACATAGCAAGGTGATTCTCAAACTTTCTGGTCTCAGAGGCCCTTCATATTCCTAAAAATCATTGAGGCCAAAAGAGCTTTTATTTATGTGAGTTATATCTATTTGCATTTTCCATATCAATAATTAAACCCGAGAAAGTTTAAAATACATATTTATTAAGCCCACTTAAAAATGAAAATAATATTTAGGAAACAGAGAACTGTAATTTCCCAAGTGAAGAAAATTCAGTGAGAAGGGTGGCATGATGTTACTCTTTCACTAAAATCTTTAATGCCTGCCTTACTAGAAAGGTAGCTGAATTATCATATCTGTTTTTGGATTTAATCTGCTACAATATATAAAGAAAATCCAATCTCACACATGTAGTTGGTTGGGCGGGGAAGGATTTAATAGCCTTTTCAGATAAAGGTGGATATTCTTTGATGCTATACCAAATTCAGCAAGTCACAGTCCCCACTCCCTCCAGCTTTATTGAGGTGTAGCTGACACATTAAACTTGTATATATTTAAAGTGTATGACATGAAGAGTTAGTATATGTATACACTGTGAAGTGACTGCCACAATCAAGCTAATTAACAGTTTTTGGAAGCTTAGTTGCAGAATGAAGGCTGAAACCTGGTCAGCAAACTTGGGGTGCTCTGAGCATTCAGATGCACTGGGCTAGCTCTCACTTTGGATGAAGGGTTACCCCACCCTGCTCTTGTACCATCATGCATTGGTAATTCAGAAAATATTGGTTCTTCGTGTTCTGCAGATCTTCTGTTTCATATACAATATCAAAACTTCTATTTGTCAGTATTACTTCTGACCTCATTGTAAAAAGATCTTTAAGTGTTGGAAGTTCCAAAATTTTATTTTATTTTTACATGTTTATTTATTTATTTTTGAGAGAGTGAGAGAGAGATTGAGAGAGAGCAAGTGCGTTCTGGTGCACGCACACACGCACACAAGGGCAGGGGAGGGGCAGAGAGAGAGGGAGATGCAGGCTCCTTGCTGTCAGTGCAGAGCCCAAGGCAAGGCTTGATCCCACACACTGTGAGATCATGAGCTGAGTTGAAATCAAGAGTGGGCCACTCAACAAACTGAGCCACCCAGGCACCCCAGGAAGTTCTAAAATTTTAATTTTCACTTGAAAACTCAATTTTACATTGGCAACAAATCCTGTCAACTATTTTCCTTGAAGTGACAAGCTTATTGTTTTATTTTGAGAAAAGAAAGAAAGGCTCTTAAATACCCAACTCTGAATAACCATAGTTGGTTTCCAATCTTTCTTTTAGTAAAAATGATATTCTATGGAAAAAAACCTGATTATTCAGTTTACAACTCAAATGTTACACAAGTATTTGTACTTTATTCACTTTTGTACCCAGCGAGGTGTTTTAAAGAAACTTATTTTTGTTGCACAGAATATTAAAAACTTGTGTACTCAAGGGTTGATATTTAATAAAGTTAGTAATTGTTACTGCTTCAACAATGAAACAAAGTGCTTACATGAAACTGGTTTTCTATTTTATTTTATTTATTTTATTTATTTTTTTTAACGTTTATTGATTATTGAGAGACAGAGAGAAACAGAGCATGAGCAGGGTGCGGGTGGGGTGTTGAGGAGGAGACACAGAATCTGAAGTAAGATTCAAGGCCTGAGCTGTCAGCACAGAGACCGATGTGGGGCTCAAACTTACAAACCGCAAGATCATGACTTGAGCAAAAGTCAGATGCTTAACTGACTGAGCCACCCAGGTGCCCCATGAAACTGGCTTTTTAAAAAACATCTTTATTTTTGAGAGAGAGAGAGAGAGAGAGATACCGTGAGTGGGGGATGGGCAGAGAGAGAGAGAGAGAGAAGAACAGAGGATCTGAAGCAGACTCCCGGCTCTGTGCTGACAGCAAAGAGCCCCACGCAGGGCTTGAACTCATGAACTGTGAGATCATGAGCTGAGCCCAAGTCAGACGCCTAACTGACTGAGCCACCCAGATGCCCCCATCTGCTTTTTTAAAGAAACCACGGTGATCAATTCAATGAACACTGGCACAGTCCAGTGCCACAGCCTTGCTGCCTGCTAAGCACTGCAATTTTCCCCATCGGTGCTTTTGCTCCATCAGGACACCTGTCCACGCAATGGAAACTGTTTAAGTATTATTATGAAAACAGTTTTGACCTTGCACGCTCCTGGAACTGTCTCCTGAGCATCTGTGGACCACCCTTTGAGAACCTCTGACCTAGAGGAAGGGGTAAAGGGGTAAGGGACTGTCAGAAAGGTCAAGAGGAGGGTTCTGAACTCTGATGGAGGAAGTTCAGGCTCTGAAAGCACAGTAGGCAGTGTGGTCCCAGGCTGATAACCAAAGCTGAGAGAGGCCTCTGACGAACCTCCTGCAACAGGCTCTGGGTGAAAAGGGAAGAGTGTCAAGGAGCACAGACCGGAATCACAGAGCTGGCTGAGAGCCGGTAAGATTAGTTATGAAGGTGGTCAGTGATGGGCTTTAGCCAGCTTAGGTCCAATTGTGGATGGAGTAGGCCCTTGGCTAGAGGTGGTGCCGGCACACTCTGTATTGTACTGTTCATCCGTTTACCCAGAATGGCCTTCGCTCCGATTGGTAGCTTCTGGAGAGCAGGACACACTTCTGCTCACAGCCTGACCCAAAGGAGCTGCTTGATAAACATTTTCAGAATGGATGAAGACAACACAGCACATTATCAGATGTGATTATCAGATGTGATAGGTTCAGTGTACCTAGACTGGATATTAAAGAATACCTAAACAGAATAGCTTCAGGCAGAAAGATAGGAAGAGGAGAATAACAGGTGCCAGGCTATGGGAGAAGAGCACACTAAGGAGAGTGGTCCAAATGTTAAAATCTACAAGGAGGTGGAGCAGAGCGGACGCTATGGACCTTTCTGGACCCATTTCCTCATCTCCTTTTCTTAGCCGACTTTGTATTTATGTGCCCCTGGAGGGGACCTGTGTGGGTAGAAATAGACTCTATACAAAATGAGGAGCTTTAATTGGTCCTTCTAGAACCAATGATGCTAGAGGACTTCATTTTTGTGCTTTGTGTAGACGTTAGAGCCCAGAAAACCACATCTGCTAAATTCAACAGTAGAATAGCATAGTTTCTGTGAAAGCACATCTGTCTATAGTCACAAATGTAACCATAGGATCTGTTGGCCAAGGTAATATATATTAATGACCTCTATATGTTGGCCTTAGCTCATATTATTGTATTGACACACAATAGCCTTGTAAGATTCTTTTATTGATAAGAATAGAGGCTCAGAGAAGTAAGGTGACTTGTTCAAGGTCAAAAAGTGTGAGCAATGGAAGCCCAAAGATAAGGCACTTTGGGAGGGTGGGGTAATTTGAAATATTACCTTTGATACTACAAGGCAGGAGCTGTATTGAATTGCTGGGAAATTTAAGAATTTCTCTCTGTAATACTTAGCCATCACCTTAGGGCTCATTTCACTAGTCAATAGGGAATAAATTATCTACCTTGTAGAGGTGGTTGAGTAAGCTGTAGGATATTAGGCTGCTATTTCACTAATTGCTTTTCTGATGTATTAAATGGATATTGATTCCAAAAGGTGTGCAGTTCATTTCCTGCAGACTGATCAGATAAAACATAATATCCGTAATAATTATTATTATGAAATGTGTATTCATATTGGGAAGGGGCTTGTCATGAATGTGATCTGAAGCTGTGAGGAGAGTCAACAGAGAAGTCATCAGTACGAATAAGCTGAACATCGATCCTTCATGGAAACCTAGCCGTCAATGAAAGAGCAGAGGTAATTGAGTTATTTAATGGATATTTTAATTTTTACAAGCTATGAGTTTGTAGCTAGAAAAATGATCTCTTGAATTAATAATGTGCACGGAATTCATGTACTGAGTTACCATAGAAATCACCTTCAGTACTATTAACACTGCTAATTATGTTGCATTACCCTTAATGTTTCATAAATAAATGTTTCCTTTCTGCTACATAAATCTGTGTTACTTCGTAGTCTAAGACTACTTGTCTTTTTTCTGTGGTTTTGATAAAGTGAATTATCTAAAAGACACTTATCTTATACATTTAAACAAACATAGTACAAAACCGAATTCATGTTTCCTGGTAGCAAATATCAGATTAGAATATTATTACTTGGTTCCGTGTTTTGTATTCTTTTTTTAAATGTTTATTTATTTTTGTGAAAGAGAGAGACAGAGTGTGAGCAGGGGAGGGGCAGAGAGAGAGCGAGAAACAGAATCCAAAGCAGGCTCCACGTGCTGAGCTGCAGCACAGAGCCTGACGTGGGGCTTGAACTCACCAACTGTGAGATCATGTTCTGAGCTGAAGTTGGATGCTTAACTGACCGAGCCACCTAGGCGCCCCTCCATTTTTCCTTTTTCTATCTTTTACCTCACCTCTCTGAGACTGCTTGAAGCCATCTGCCATCCATCCATCCTCTAATGCATTACATGAATTAAGCACGTTGTAACAATTAAATGAATTACATATATAGAAGTGCAGACTATTATTATAAATACTATTAATGTTATGTTATACTATTATAATGTTAATATTATCTGTGCAATAACCTAATACATGAGTGACAAACATGAGGAAATAAAATATAGAACAAACAGAATCTTCTGATATGATGGAAATGTTCTATATCTGCACCATCCAATATGGTAGCCACTAGCCATGAGGAGTCATCGAGTACTTGATAAGTAGTGAATGTGGCTGAAGAACTGACTTTTACATTTGATTTCATTTTAATTAACTTAAATTTCCTATAAAACAGGAAAGGGGGCCAGATACAGAATTTGGCCACCACTTCCTGGCACTGTTCCCTGGACTTGTTCAAGCCAGAGGACTTACTCTTTTTTTTTTCCTTAGCAGAAGTATCCATGTAATGACTAAGAGTGCATCAAGCAATCAGAGCTGAGGAACATTCCAACAGGATTCTGTCAATAGTCCTTTGTTCTGACTTTAACATACCAGGTGTCCTGCTTGTGGCCATTTTGACTCCAATTGGAGTTTGGCCATAAGGCCAGTGTGCCCAGCAAGGACTACATGTCCAGTGCTCCAGGGTCTCCTAGTTTCTTTGAACCCAGCGAATACAGCTGTTTATGAGAGTGCTAACCAGCTAGATTCTATAGGACAGAGGCCTGTGGACAAGTCCTAGAAACATGCCTTATAAAATGGTTTGCCCCCTTGTGTCTCCTCTGGAGGAAGTCATCATGACCCCAGGAAGAGCACAGACATGAAGTATTCAGGGAAGTCAAAACCCTGGGAGGCTGAGGGGCCTGTCCAAACTACTATCTTTATTAAGTGTCTGAGCTGAAATCAGAACCCAGAGCTTTTGACTTTTAATCCCATTGCTCATTCACCATACCACTTGTGTTATGATGGCTGAATTGTATCTCCCATGCCCCAAATCCACGTTGAAGTCCTAAGCCCTCTCAGAATGTGATTATACTTGAAGACAGGGTCTTTAAAGGGGTAGTCAAGTTAAAATAGGTCATTAGGATGGGTTCTAATCCATTATGACTTGTGTCCTAATATGAAAGGAATGAGGACACAGATAGTACAGATAAAGATCATGCAAAGATACAAGGAGAAGGCAGCCATCTTCAATTCTGGGAGAGAGGCCTCAGAAGAAACCAACTCTGCCGCCATCTTGACCTCTGACTTCTAGCCTCCAGAATTGTAAGACAATAAATTTATGTGGTTTAAACAACCCTGCCTGAGGTACTTTGTAACGGCAGTCCTAAGAAACCATTTTGGCATTCAACCTCCACAAGGACTTTAAAGCTAAAGAAAATAGTAAAATAATTCCACTAAGATGCTTACAGTTCTTTTTTTTACAAATAGTTTATTGTCAAGTTGGTTTCCATATAACACCCAGTGCTCGTCCCCACAAGTGCCCCCCTCCGTGCCCCTCCCCCACCCCCCCACATCCATCAGTCCCCCCTCCACTAAGATGCTTACAGTTCTAATTAAATAGGTAGCAGGTGATGTTTCAGTAGCCTGTATCACACTCAAACGCTGAAGAATAGATGTGAAGATTGATTACACTTGCAGATCTATTTGAAACATTTTGGCTTGAGAATGACAAAGAGTAATGAGGCGATGTCAGTTACTCGTCAAGAAATAGCGACACTCAGGCGAAGCCATGAAACATCTTTTTATTATTTTTTATTTTTTTACAAATTGTTAAGTTGGTTTCCATATAACACCGAGTGCTCATCCCCACACGTGCCCTCCTCCATGCCCATCTCCCCCCTCCCCTCCCACACCCATGAGTCTTCAGTTTGTTCTCAGCATTCAAGAGTCTCTCAAGGTTTGCCTCTCTCCCTTTCCCCCACCATTTCTCCCCTTCTTCGGCCTCATGGTCCTCTGTTAAGTTCCTTCCAATCCTCCTATACGTGTGAACATATGATATTTGTCCTTCTCTGCCTGACTTATTTCGCTCAGCATAACACCCTCAAGGTCCATCCACGTTGCTACACATGGCCAGATTTCATTCTTTCTCATTGCCATGTAGTATTCCATTGTATAGGAAAAAATGAATGAAACATCATTTTTGAGAGACTAAGAAGGAAAACGACATGGATAGGTGCATCCCAGTATTCGAAGTGCTGGCCAAATTTTGTCCTTTTTATGAATTGTACTTTAGAATATAATGGTGTTAGAATATAAGAGTGCTTACACAAAACTTTGTGCATTTAAAATTGTGCTCTATTTTTGATAACTCCTGGATTTCTTCATTCAAGTCTCTCAATAATTAGTCAGAATTTCTAAAATCCCATAAACTTGGTCACTTTCTAATTCTCTCTCCAGCAGATCCACCTTGGTCCAAAGGGCACAGAGTATGTGGTGAAGTTGCCCTTTTCTCTAATCTCTAATCTGAGACCATGCAGATGGTGACATGGTTTGGTATAATTTTAGAATTTTAGAAAATCCAATACTTTATTGTCAGCAAGCTTGAGAGAAGATATCCAAGTAATATTACAAGGTAGTAAGCCAATTTATACAATAAAATTTTGAAGGAGGGGATCCTGAGTGGTTCAGTCTGTTAAGTGTCCAACTCTTGATTTCTGTTCAGGTCATGACCTCATGGTTTGTGAGTTCGAACCCTGCATGGTCAGTACCTGCTTGAGATTGTTTTTCTATCCCTCTCTCTCTGCCCCTCCTGGGCTCACATGCTCTCTCTTTCTCTCTCCCTCTCAAAAATAAATAAACTTAAAAAATAAAAAGAGTGTGTCTTAGATAGCTTTAATTGCTAAACAAATACCATAGCCTGGGTAGCTTCAACATTAAAAATTTATTTCTCACTGTTTGGAGCTGGGAAGCCAAAGATTAAGGTACTACAGATTTGGTGTCTGGTGAGGACCCACTTCCTGGCTTCAAAAACCACACACAGCAGAAAGAGATAATTTTTCTCATCTCTCCTCTTATAAGGACACTAATTCCACTCATTAGGAGTCTACCCTCAGGAGCTCATCTAAACTTACCTCCTAAATATTCCATCCCAAATACCTTCACATTAGGGATTAGGGCTTCAACATACGAATTTTGGGGTACACGTTCATTCAGCCCAAAGCAGAGTTGAAAAGTTGGGTTTTTAGATGACATGTGTATTATTATTAATATTATTTTTTTAAAAAAGTTTTTAAATGTTTTTATTTATTTCTAGGAGAGAGAGAGAGAGAGACAGCGTGAGCAGGGGAGGGTCAGAGAGAGAGGGAATCACAGACTCTGAAACAGGCTCCAGGCTCTGAGCTGGCAGTCAGCACAGAGCCCGACGCGGGGCTCGAACCCATGAACCGCGAGATCATGACCCAAGCGAAAGTCGGACGCTTAACCGACTAAGCCACCCAGGCGCCCCTATTAATATTATTAATATTATTACTTGAGAGAGAGAGAGCTTGCATGCGTGCATGCACATGAGCTTGGGAGGGGCAGAGGAAGAGGGAGAGCTAAAATCAAGAGTCAGATGCTCAACCTACTGAGCCACTCAGGTGCCCTGATATGTGTTTTCTTACATCCTGGAAAAATAAGTAAAAACTCAGAGTATCATTGCTTATTTTCAAGATTTAAGATTATCTGTGAATAAAACCATGCCTTTCAAAAATCATAGCTTAATTGCATTTCCAGCTCCTCTTCCTGCTCTGGAGAATGGGGGCTGGGGCTGAAAGTTCCAAGCTTTTAACCACGACTTGGTCAGTCTGTCTGGTGACCAGCTCCCATCCAGGGGCCCACCTGGAGTCATTGGAACAAAAGACATTCTTTTTTTGTTTGTTTGTTTCAGCTGAGTGATTTTTTTTTAATTCATTAATTAATTAATTTATTTTTTACAAATAGTTTATTGTCAAACAAAAGACATTCTTATCACCTAGGACATTCCAAGGGATTTAGGAACTCTGTGTTAGGAACCGAGGTCAAAGACTAAATATTAGAACAAAAAAGAGCTCCTAGTTCTCTTAGCACTTAGAAAATTACAAGGATTTAATGGAACTTGTAAATTCCATAATTTACACAGAAACCAGAGGGCAGAGACTAATATGTATATTTGCTATTATCTCATAGTCCGAGTAGAGAATAATGCAACTATTAAATTGTGAATTAATTCACTGTGGTTCCTGTTCCAAATTAGTTTTCTAGCAAATTTTTCCCATATATCCATCATCCCATTATATCCTCATGATAGCAACGTTTGTACATTAAACACTTATTTTCAAATTAAAACTTTGACACGTTGTCCACAATCTTTGATGTACATAGATACTATATACATCTAGATGTTAATAGATGCCCCATGAAAAATGTGCTCTGTTTCCAAGCCAGTCCGAAAAATGTTGGTCTGAACAAAATTGAACATTCTTTTTCACTGTAGGAATTCTCAGTCTTTGATTTATTATTGTGCCCTGTGAGCCTGAGGTGCAGGTGGCTATCATGGAGTTTCCTAAATACGCTTCTTAAAAGTCTCCCAACCCCTTATCAGAGAGTATCTATGAACATTCTGAAGGACTCAGTTAAAAGTATTGGACAAAATGGAGCCCCAAAGTGAGATGGGATCTCCTTGTACTTCTGAATTCTGCCCACATGTTTTGCTCATGATCTACTTTTGCTCTGAAGTTCTACTGAGCTGTTGTAATTCCTAGAATGCTCCATATTTTCTCCATTTGTTGTGAGGTTTCCTCTATCTATGTGTTCTTTGTTCATTTCTTTGACTTTCAATCTTCTACTTATGTTTTCAGAATCCCATCTCACTCTTGTTTTTTCATGGGGGGCGGGTTTTCTCGGGCCCACAGGTGAGGCTTGTCGCTCTGAGCCCCCCTAGCATGGTGGTTCTCAGCCCCAAGAGTAATTCAGTCTCTCTTATTGGGCTTGGTTATGCACGTACTGCTGGGCTCGCCTAACATTTCTGATTCTGGAGGGGGGGTTCTGAGAACTTCACTGAGTCCACCTTACTTCGGATGGGGAGATAGACCCAGAGAGCTTCAAAGAGGGATGGTCCTGTCTGGAAATTGGAACACCTGGGTTCTGATGCACCTGCTCCTCTTGCCAATTATGTGATCTTGGAGGAGAGCTTTAACCTTCCTGACTCTTATCCGACTCCTCTTTAGAAGGGGAATAATAATGCCTACCCAGTCTGGGTGTTGACAAGATCAAATGAGGCTATATGAAAGCAGGCTGCCAACTCTATAAATTCTGGGCTTTATGACAAACAGGACGATGTATTCGTGTTCTCAGGCTGCTGTAACAAAGTACACAAACTGGGTGATGTCAGACCAGAGAAATTAATTTTCTCACAGTCTTAGCAGCTAGAAGTATAATCAAGGTGTTGGTCAAAGTCTTCCTCTCTTCCTAGTTTGTGGTTATTGCTGGCAATCCTTGTCGTTCCTTGGCTTGCAACTGTACCACTCTATGCTCTGCCTCTGTCATCACAAGGCTGTTTTCCCTCTGTGTGCCTCTGAGTACTAATCTCTTCTTGTGTCTCAAGACACCAGGCGTAATGGATCAGGGTCCACGCCACTCTGAGATGACTTCACCTTAACTTGGTTACACTTGCAAAGACCCTATCTTCAAAGAGTGAAACATTCACAGGTACTGGGGTCAGGACTTGAACATATCTCTTTGGGATGCACAATTCAATGTCCAACAACTGGAAGTGGTCACACAGAATAGAGCTGACCTGACAGTCTTCCCAGGACTCTTTCTGCTCTAGGACACTGAACTTCACTTTCAAAATGACTTAATGCATATCTGTTTTCCATTCTTTCTCCCTCTGCTTCTCTGCTTGAAAATCTTGACAGTTAAGTTCAAGGGCTTCGGTGGTCACCTGGTAATGATTAGAACATTGTCAACGCTGCCCTAAAACTGGAGAGCTGACCTGATATGGCAGTCACAGGGGGCCTGTGCACAGCAAGGAAATGGATGGGTGGTACCATTGGCATAAAAGAGAGAAGCTTAGAGGAGGAAAATGCATCCTGTTTGGTATGTCCCCAGATTTAGGTGCTGGTGGGCCCAGGCGCAGTGAAGGCCTGGGGGACACTGAGAAGCCAGGTAAAGGTATGTGGGTCTGAGACTCCACTGTGCACAAGCAATGCCGACAACCACGTGGAAACAATGAGCTTTTGGGGGATGTCTTTATACAGAAGAAAGAGCAGAAGTGTAGTAGTTTAGCTTTCATCTTATTGATTGATATCTTCATTTGTTACCTGCTGTGTTTGTAGCAGTAGATCAAATGCCAAGGTTATAAGATATTCGGTGCATTCATTCGTGCCAATGTTTGTGGGCATATAATGAATGCACAGTGCTTTGCTAAGCTCCTGGAGTTTCAGAGATAGAATAAGATGTGTTCTCCATCCTCAAAGAATTTACACTCTGGGGTTAGAGGCAGATATTAAAATCACCCAAGGCAAAGGGAAGCTCAGTCATTTCTGAATTGGTGCTCAGGGGAGGCATCATTGAGCAGGTAGCAGCTGATACATGCCTTGATGAATCAACAGAGATCAGTGCATGGAGAGAGAGGATGGGAGTGAGAAATCTGCTCTTCCTTCACCTTTCTTCAGTGAACCCTTTCTCCATTCCCATGATTTAGTAAGAATAGCCTATGTCACGCTGAGGTCTACAGTTAATCCCAAACCTTCATCAGCTCAATACAGACAAGATGTACGTTTCTCTTCTGTAACGCATCGGGCGCACATTGACACGGCATTTGCTCCCCATTGTCACTGAGTGACTCTGGCTGAGGGAAATCCCCTCACCCTGTGAGGCCATCTCCTCAGCACATGGCTGCGGGGTTTTCTCTAGAAGGGGTTGAGCTGGGCATCTCAGTGCCCAGCCTGGACATGACACACCTCTACTTCCATCCCAATGGTCAGAACAAGTCACATTCTCCAAACTGCTGGGGTGCCGTGCAAGAGGGGTCCAGGAGAGAGCAGAACCTGATGTTCCTGAGCTGTGACAATGTCTGTCACACTGTTATGGTCTGGATTGTGTCCCTTCAGAACTTATATATGGAAATCCCCACTCCTCTACAGTTGATCCTTGAACAATGCAAAGGTTGGATGCCAGCTACTCCCCACAGCTGAAAATCCGTGTCATTTTTTTTAACTCCCCCCCGACTTAACTAATAAATAGCTTGTACCTGGAGAAAATGTGCTTACAGAGTTAATTAAGAGAAAATGAGGCTGTTAGTGTGGGCTCTAATCCAATCCGCCTGGAGTCCTTACAAGAAGGGGAGGTTAGGATACAGACACTGGGAAGACTGTGTGGGGACACAGGGAGAAGACAGCCATCCATAAGGCAAGGGGAGAGACCTGGAATAGGCCTTCACTCAGAGCCCTTAGGAAAATACCAGTGCCTGCTCAGGTTTTTATCCTGCAGGACTGTGGGAAGTACAGTTCTGTCATTCTAGGCCACCTGTAGGTCACCTGGTTTGTGACGCTTTGTAATCGCAGCCCTAAAAGACTAACACACACACCTGCTCACATACTTCAGGCCTCTTACTTTTAACGCAGAGACTTTGCAGCCCTTTCTGACTTTCTGCTTACGTCTAGACACTTGCACCAGAGAGCCCGAGCTTCAGTTGTGCCCTTAATCAGGAACCTAGCTGGGATTGCGTGGTCTACAGGACAATATTGCCAAAATATACCCGAAGGGACCCTAATTCTGGCAGTTATCTTTTTGGAGAGGCTTGGAAAATCCTGTGTGGAACCAAATGAAACAGGTTTGTTTACTGTAAGATCATTCAGAGCCTTTAATATGCCCAATGCATTATGCATCTCCAGGAAGGAAATCCTACGAATTGTGTTCCAGAAGCGAAGATACATTTGTCTGTTGAACAGAATGTGGACCTTATTTGTTATTTTAGGTTAGCTGGGTTCCAATCACTTTGCTCTTTGGAGTTACCCGGTTTCTCAAACGAATTTGCACACACAACCCTATTTTCTCACAGATCCTGATGATAGTGCACAACCCTTAGCATGACTTGGCCGACCTCTTTCAGACACCTCATCTCACTCTATGGCAATGCTTCCACCACATAAAAGTCCTTCCTGGCACTTAAACATGGAGTGGTGCCTGTGGAAACTGGCTGCAGGAGCCTGGTTGGCCGAGAGGGCCTTGCTTCTATACTTTTGCTTCCTTGGGCTGCTCCCAGTAATGATGGCACCTTATAGGGATTTTGGAGCTGGTCCATTGCTGCCTGTGGGGTGAGGTGGGGGGGGCTTTACTCAGGGACTCCTCCTCAGCCCTGATGAAACTTTATGCAGTCTGTGTTTCTCTTCGTTACGCTCTTTCTTTCCTTCACTCCTCTCTCCCAAGGGCCAGACCAGTACACAGTCTAACAGCTTTCCTTGCCCCCTCCCCCTTCAAGGGCATTTCCCCAAACACCTCCCATGCTCTTCCAGTCCCACCCTGCCACCTGCATCTCACAGGACCCCAGCGGGTACACAGGGCTGTGCTCTCTCCTTCTTCTGTGCCTTCGCCCCTTCCAGAGGTACCTTTTCCTACGTCTCTGCCTGGCGTCTGTTGGAAATCTTAGGAAAGGAATTTATGGGCCCCTTTTCAGGCAGCTTGACTTTTGGGAGTAAGGGATGGGCTATGATCTATGCCAGGATACAAGGGCCGTGGCACACTCGAGCATCCCAGAGCACTGAGCTGAAATGACCATACATCGACACTGATAGATGAAAGCAATTAGTACCAACATTCTAGAAAGATCAACAGAGTGAGTTTTCGAGTTGCTGGCATATATCATGGGTTGCATATGTGTTTTTCGTTGTTAGTTACAGGACTTCTAAGTATATCATGTGTGGACCACAACTTGCTCTATGGACGTTGTCGTTTTACGTGTGCTGCTGTTTTAGCCCATCTCTCATGCCCTGCCGTATTCTTACTTGTGCCTTCTAGCTCCTGCACTCAGTGAAAGTGCAAGTAACATCACAGAGACAAGTTTAAGCTATTATCAGTCATGTACACCTCACTGAGATGAGCTTCAGATTCTTTGAGTAGCAGATTCGCTCTCTCAGGGAGAACAGAGAGCATAGAGAGGGGGGTCTGCTGATGACGGAGGGCAGGGCCATTGTGCAGAAGGAGATTACAAATTTTGCCTCCTTTACTTTTTCTTCAGAGCCTGGATGTGACTTCTGGTTGGGTCTCTTGAAGTCCCGTCACAAAGCTTGTCTGAGCCACAGCTGGCCGTCTTCTCCACAATGTAAAATAGAAGTCGTGTGATCAATCCCATTTTTTCCCCCGATTCCTCTTTCTGGAAATGACTATAGTATCTACAGGGAAACCACGATTCTCTAACTCGTCCCCATTCTAAATTTTAAAACATCCAAAGATTTTCAAGTTTATCTTTGCAACAAAACCAACGTTTCTCTGAGGTGTCATACACTGAACACTTCGTCATCTGTGCCTGCCGCATTTCCCCCTTCATTCTTTCCATTGTACATTTTCTCCTCCTACTGGAGAGTGGACAGTTTATAAAAGTTCCATTTTTTAAAAGTTTATTTATATATTCTTGAGAAACAGAGAGAGAGCCAGTGAGAGCAAGCATGAGTGCTTGCAGAGAAGGCGGGAGAGAGAGAATCCCAAGCAGGCTCTGCGCCATCAGCACTGAGCTCGCTCACAGACTGTAAGATCATGACCTGAGCTGAAATTCAGAGTCAGACACTTAACCAGTTGAGCCCTCCACGTACTCAAAAAGCCCCATTGATTTTATCTTTGATGGAGACATGTGAATTGATTAGAGATACTTTTATGATTATAATTACAAGTTGAGAAATAAAAATTTAATGAAAAGCAGACCACAGGGACTGCAGAAAAAATTTAAGGAAGTGAGAGAAGAAGGGAAAAGGGGGATTGAAGTGAGATTCAGAAAATACTCTCGAGGCCACATTGATACTGACTGGAAAACTCGAACGTTTACTAGTCATGGCATATAAGACCACAAAATGCATTTTTTGATTTTTACTTTTGGAACCCACTATTGAATGGCCAAATTTACAGGACAGAGTGGTTAAAAGAGTACAAATAAGTAAAACAGTAGGCGTATGAACAGGTTCCTCTTTCCTGAAGGGCAGTTTGGTAAGTACTAAAATTCAAAATATACCTCCATGGGGGCGTCTGGGTGGCTGAATGAGCTGAGTGCCCAACCTTCGATCGGTTTATGATCTTGCAGCTCATGGGTTCAAGCCCCGCATCAGGCTTTCTGCTGACAGCTCAGATCCTGGAGCCTGCTTCGGATTCTGTGTCCTCCCTGTCTCTCTGCTCACACTCTGTCTCTTTCTCTCTCTCAAAAATGAACATTAAAAAAATATAAAACAATGACAAAAATCCCCCAACACACAAAATATATCTAGATGTATTTTCCACTGCTATGAATGTAATTGAAATACATTATTGGCAGGCAAATGTAAATAAAAGCACATGTACAAGGATGTCTACCACAGAAGAGTAGATCACAGAGACAAATAGGAAATATACCAAATATCAATCAATGGAGAATTGGTTCAATACATTATAACTTATCTATCTAAGTAAATACTATGTGGCTATTAAAAATGATGGTGTTAATTATATTTATGGACCAATAAACATGAATGATGGCTAGGACATAACTTAATTAACAGAAGACAGGCTAACAAAGAGCATACTAGTTTCAGAAATTCTTTTATGGACATATAGCTCCACATGCCCATGTGCGTATATATACGCACATAGGAAATATACAACAGGATATATATCAAATAGCATCAGATCTTATTTTTGTCTGCTGGAGTTTTGCAAGTGCTTCTCTCTTTACATTGTCCCTATTTTCTGAAGTTTTGTTAAGATTCTGTGTTGCTTTCATTTCTAAAAGGAGAAGAGGCTGTAAAAGCAAGAGCTGTGTTCTTGGTCTGCCGAGGAAGGGTGTGGAAATGCAGTCTCCAAGGAAGGAGACCAGACTCGGTAAGAACAAGTTTCTGCTGCCGTGTTCAGAGCTTAGCCTGAGGCTCCGACCTCTATGATTCCCAGCCCGACCTTCGCTTTGAACGAAGGGCAGCAGAGTTTTGTGACTGGAGACTATCTTCTTTCGTATTTGTTAGTACATCCAGAAACCTCAGATCTCAGCCTCAAGCTTGGAAGGCAGGGCCGAATTGGCTGATGCTGAAACTTTGAGGCACTTCTTGAAATCCAGGGTAGACAAAATTTCTCTGCTGATAAAAGGCATCAAATGGCTTGTACACTTTTAGCAAATTAGCCCAGAGGAGATGGGGGGATAGACTGTGGGCCAATGTGACACTGGAACAGGCTTCTAGCAGAGCATATTAACTCATGTGACCCCAGATGAGTTGCAACTAGTTGATTTTTCTTTTTCATCCCAAAAGGACAATTTTCGTGCTGTGCTCATCATGACAGCCAATCCTGTCCTGCCAGCTTTTAGTAGGTTCATCTTAGAAATGTCTGATCTCTCTCTCTCTCTATCTCCAGCTATCTCTATCTCTATCATCTCTATCTCTGTCTCTATCATCTCTATCTCTGTCTCTCTCTCTCTCTATCTAATATTTATATGACATATACAGGGGTTTTAGCTATTTTTAAATTTAAAAAATTTTAATATTTATTTTTGAGAGAGAGAGAGACAGAGTGTGAGCAGGGGAGGGGCAGAGAGAGATGGACACACACACACACACACACACACACACACACACAGAATCAGAGGAGGGTCTAGGTTCTGAGCTCTTAGCACAGAGCCTGACGTGGGGCTCAAACTCACGAACCATGAGATCATGACCTGAGCCGAAGTTGGTTGCTTTACTGACTGAGCCACCCAGGCACCCCTAGGGATTTTTAACTTTTGTCACTTACCTAGTTTAAAATTTTTATTTTAATCTAACGGTAAATGATATATGCATATGTAAAACATCTAATGTAGGTGTATTTCAAAGTAAAAAGTAAAAGTTCTTGCTTTTAATTTCATCCCCATTTTTCCACTCCCTGGAGGAAATCACAAAGAAATGCTGTCTCTGCAGACACATATACCAGAATTTTTCTCCTGCAAAGTATTCAACGTGATTTTAAAAAAATTAAAAACTCAATATGGTAGACATTGATGACGGCACAACATGGCACCACGTGGGCACGTTAATTTCACCATCCCCATGACAACTGACATTCAGGTTGCCTCCATTTATCTTTCTTTTAAATTAGTACTTAAAGTACACCTTCCACACACGTACTTACGTAAGTCTAGAATCTCGGATGAGGAATTGTTGAGACAAAGGTGTGGGCATTTGGATGGACCGTGCTGGTGCTGTCAAGAATCAGCAGAATTCATGAGGCACTTTGGAGCACTTCACAGCCTGAGTGGGAACGCTTCTTTCTCTCAACCCTCTCTTCTCTGCCTCTATGAACACACATGGGGGTTGATGAATGAGCACACCAGGGTCAAATTCATTCAATGAACTGGGAACATGATCTGTATATTCAGTCCCTTCCTGGGGAGCTCCCGGAGCACAGACAGGCTCTTCTGAGAGCCACGTGTGTCCCTGTAAGGACTTGTGGATCTGGACAGGAGTGAATGGCTTCTCATGACACATTCAGGCTCAATGTGCTGCTAAAATCAGGAACAAAAGAACAATGAGCTTAATGGAACTGCTGCTTCCTCTAAAACTATTTGCTACTTTAGTTTCTGATACGAGTCTTAGAATGTCACATTAGGATTTTATTTTAAAACCCATGGTAGAGGATCCTTTGTCATTCATAGGAAGCCTCTCCTAGGTGTGGGCAGAATGAAAATAGCAGCCTGAAAGCCATTAAAACACCAGCTTAACCCAGCGTGTGTTCTTGTCCTGATCAAACATCAGTCTTGGGGGGTTTAGGGCAGCCATCTCCCTTCCGGCTCCATTAAGACAAGTTGGGTTCCTCAAAGATCAGTTTATAGTGTGTAGAGTTTTTCAGGCAATCCCATATGCTATAAATAATAAAGATTGGCTGACTTCTGTTTTCCCACTCCCTGGAATATTTGACATCTTTTCGTGATGACAATTTCAAAGCTTGGAAGTGTGTTGAAATAGAGTGGTGGATTCCAGGGGTCTATTTAAATCATGGATCTGGACAGATTGTTGTTTAATTTGTTGCAGAATAACATCATGGCGTACAATTAAGAGGGCAGAAGTTGTTATAGTCAGGGCATTTCAAAACAGAGCCAGAATGTTGAAGACGGATGGAGCAAACTCATTCATGTATAAATTGATTCATTCAAAATGTACCTCTGGAGCACCTAGCATGTACTATTCTACGTCCTGGAGGTAAGGAGGTAAAGTCCCTGCTTTCCAGGATCTTCTGTTCCGATGGGCAAAAGTGTGACAAAAGAAATTTACATGGAAAGTAGAGAACCAATCCTCTGAGATGCTCTGAGTTGGTGACTGTCTCTGGAAGGAAGTACTCTCAGCTGGGAAAATGGAGCACTAAAGTTGTGGAGGGATGGAATGGAGTGTGGGCGACTCTGGATGTTTCCTTTGCTTTACCGGCATGATCTAACTTTTCTAACCCAAACAGCCTTATCTTGAATTTTTTCAAGCAAAAACAAGCTAGCAGATAAGAAGTGGCACTCCTGATGCCTTGCCTTAATGGCAGTCCCAGCTGTAGCTGAGGTATCAAAAGCCAGTTAAATGAGACTGATCTTCCCAGCTATGCTTTCAGTGTTTCGTTTCCTGATGGAGCTACCAAAGGGCAAATGAGAATTCTTTTCTGGTCTCAGTGACAGAGATGTTTTCCTTTTCACACATATCCCTCATTTTTACTGATAATGAAACTCATGGACACAAACACTGGCTGATCGATTTATCCTAAAATCTAAATTGTCTGGCTTCCCTGGGGACCAAGTTATTCTTGGATTTGTACAGTGAATGCAGATCAGAAATGGTACTCTCATACCATGGTGAGAGCCTCTGTGCCAAATAGAGAGTAATAACCTGCAAACAGAAATGGCATTGGGGTCCTCTACTGGCTGAGGTAAATAAAAAACTCTTGGGAAAAAAACTCTTGGAAAATTAAAGGGCTGGCTGATTTCATTCCTTTTGGTGAAGCTTTTGTTTCTTGAAGTGTAAGAGTTGTTGCTACTTGGAAGAAGACCTATTTTCCCTCCAAATGCATAAACTTTGAATTATTCCAAGTAGCTTGGAATTGGGACACATTAATATATGTATATGTCAATTAATCCAACACACATCTGTTGACTCCATTCTGCTAGAGCTAGGATACAAGGAGAATCAAGGAGTAATTTCTGCATCAAGGTGTTTACCATCTAACGTGATTAAAAAGACTATTGTTAAGAAAAAACTACACTTGTATCTACAGAGTCTGGTGCCTAACTTCAAGTGCTTTCTGCTTCAGCTGCATATGCAATTAGAGGTGTCTTCGTTTAAATTCAAAGCCGTTGTGATAAATGACAGGAAAAGACACTTGGCCAGGAATTGCAAAATAAGCACCCAGAGCTAATTCTTATTAGTTCAGTGTATATGTTAGTTAGGACAGGATAGCTGCTGTAACAAACAATCCCCAAATCTCACTGGCTTACCAATGAAGATGTATTTTTTGTTCATGTCAGAGCTCAGGGAGGGTCAGGTGTATGTATGGTGAGGCTGTGTTCCTTCCGACTCTGTCATCCTCTACGGCCTTGAAGTTCATCCCTAAATTCCTCAAAGCTGGCTTGGGAAGACAAGGCAAAAGAGAATCTAGGGGGCTAACCAGAAGGTTTATGGCTGAGCATGGAAAGCGTGAGTATCTCTTTGGCCCACATTCTATCCAGAACTGAGTCACAGGGTCACATCTAACTTCAAAGGAGATTAGGAAATATATTTTCTGTGTGCTCAGGAAAAAAGGGAAATGGTTGGAAATCATAGTGGCAGTTATTGCTAGAGGAATCCTGCATAAATTGCCTGGATTAAGCATCGGGCACCTGTGAGAGCCTTTATTAGGTAGGTCCTAGAAGGGGTACAAAAGATTTCAAACTATTTCTCCCATCACCCAATTTACAAACTCATGAGAAGAATAAAAGACCCATATGAAGATCATTGTACTACGGGGCAGGATGTATTAATTGCTTGAAATGGGGAGGGAGACACTATCAAAATGTACTTTAGGAATCGATGGGAAAGAAAAACCCCTTTTGGACACACAAGAGGCTGTCATCTCCACCCAGAGGTGTCTCAAGTTCCACAGGACCCAAAGTAACACACTAACAACTCTTCAAACTCATTCTCTGTCTGCCACAATCACCTTGGACAAGCTGTATCAAGTCTAAACCCCTCCATGTGCCAAACTGCTAACTAGGTACATTACCTCAAAGAGTTATGGTGGGAATTCATTCAACACATATTGAACTCTTAAGTTAGATTCTGTTCCAGGCACTGGGGATACAATACTGAACAAGATAGATAAAAATTTCTGCCTTCGTGGAGTTTAGTGGAGCATGTGATAATTTCTGAGCTGTGAAATTCAATGCAAATGCTCATTTGCAGGTCTTCAGCAATATCTGTGTGATCCTGGTGTGACCCTGCTATGGTGGCTGTCCTATCTGGGTTGCTGGGAGAACCATGAGCCGTCTGCACCTAGACAAATGTCACCACTCCGCATCAAGGGGCACATCTCCGTGCGGTCGCTATGGGCGACAGCAAACTAACACCTGCAATTCAGATCATTAGCTCCTGTGACTTTTGATTTGAGCTTTGTATTTAAGGCCACCATGACTTGTCTTCAGTTATAGCTTTTTAATACATATGCCATGTTCCTCCTAATTGGCAAGATAGACACCAGCCTCCAATTGTGCTGACTTCTGCTGCTTTGGAAGGTAATGGCTTGTCTTAGATGCCTCTTCCATGCCGACCTCGATGCAAAGGAACCCTTCAAATTCAGTTACAACCCCCTCCTCTAATCCCCAAATCCCATCTGGTTGTTTTGGGTATTGTAGTGAAAGACACACAGACATTTCCATTTACGTGCAGTGATGTCCTATCTTCTCACTTGGGGGTTAGGTTGTAACATCCGCACCTAGGGTCAGCCAAAATATCATGAGAAGACTGCCCTTGAAAGCCCTTAGGAAGGGCCATGTTGGAGACGGATGTGGTCTCTCGGGTTGTCTACCCATTTTCCAGTTGAGCGTCTGATGGAATGGTTTCTTCTTTAAAGAGGATGAGGGCCGGCATGGAGGGTCTTCACACAACAGAATCACAGGAAGCTTCTGCTGTGCGAGGCTCTGAACAATGAGACTCCCAGCGAGGTTCCCAACTGCAGATTGATTCTCCCCCTCCCCCACTGGAGGCTCTCCTGGCCTGGGGTGGGGCTCGCTGGGTGAAACAGGGATCCTCTTCTCTACACTGTTGACATTAACCCCTTTTCTGCCGGCCATGTGATTGAGTTTATGTGAGCTGAGTATGCACGCGGCATGGCATTCACTGCTGTCCCCTCCTGTCCACGTGCTTGGAAGCTACACAATTTTCTTGCTTGGCCCCCCAGATGCTTTTTGGAACTGAGTCTGGATTCTGCTAACGGAGTAAAGGTGGAGATGCCCACATAGTGCAAATACTGACTTTAGAGAGGGCGGGAGGCGATCTTCCTAAGAAAACAACAGAAAGTGGAACATTTGTGGGCTGGGGTTGGTAGGGAGATGAGAGGTCTGGAGTGTGAAATTTGGGAAGAGAGCTTGGACGCATGAGTTTTAGGTTACCCTGCTGTATCTTGCAATGGGAACACCCCTTTGGTGTTTGTAGCAGATGGGGCACTGGTGCCCCCAGCATTTGGTCCCTTCCCTGCAGTGCCCTGCTGGGGGAAGCACCGTGCCTTCTGTCTTGTTGAGATCCAGTGACTGTTCAGGGCAATGAACGATGAGCAGAAAGGCTGTGGCTCACCTCTAGGGGGAACTGTGGGAGGCAGCAAGTGCTGAGCGTGGTCTTTCCTGACCCTGCAGGGCCAACCACATGGGCTCAGGCTTTGGGGTGAAGGTGACTGCAGCTGAGAAAAATCAGCCTAGGATGGGCACGTAGCAAGGGCCAACATGGAACATTTGCTGTGCACACTGAGGTTCAGGGGCTATTTGTTATCCCTGTGTAAGCTGGCCCGAAAGAGCTGATACAATGCCTCTTTAAGAGACTTCAGTCAACTTTTAAATTCCTTCCCAGGTTTTTTTTAGATGGCAGCCTGCTATTTCTTTTGGATGTGATGGGTTGTGAGTAGTCACAAGTTAGTTTGATTTTGCCCAAGTTATTGCCCAGTAAAAAAACAAATCAGAACTTAAGAAAGACTTTACTTGAAAGCATTATTGCAAGGTGGGGAAGGGGAACTCTTGCAAGGGGAACTCCTCCCTCTGAACGGGCCATCCGACAAGAGTCTCAAGGGTTAGGCAAAAAGGGCTTTTCTTTTATAAAGAGAAGCAAAAAGTCTAGAAAGGACTAGTCACAAGGACGTGGGATCAGCAGGTGGCTTGATTGGACAGGAGAACAGAGAAGGTCTTTGGACAACAGCCTTTCCTTACAAAGGTCTGTCTGCTGGCTCAGGCTGACCATGAGCCACGGTTCAGGGACATGGGGGAATGAGAGGAACTATAGTCCGAATAACAAGCATTTTGTTCCCATTGATCGGGGAGGACAAATATACTACTAATCATTTGTGAGGCAAAGATGGGAATCTGGTAGGTCTGTGTCTGCTCGTCATAGGTAAACAAGAGAGGCACCCATGAATCTTATCTAAAACAAATTTTTTAAAATGTTTACTCATTATCAAGAGACAGAGACAGACAGAGCATGAGTCAGGGAGGAGCAGAGAGAGAGGGAGACACAGAATCCGAAGCAGGCTCCGGGCTCTGAGCTGTTAGCACAGAGTCCGACATGGGGCTGGACCCACGAACCATGAGATCTTGACCTGAGCCGAAGTCAGATGCTTAACCCACTGAACCACAGGCGCCCCCATGAATCTTATCTAAATCATTTGGGGGAAGGTTCTTTAAGTGGCCATCTTCTCAGCACAAAGTGGGGGGTGTTGTTTCTCGACTGTCTGATCTCCAGGATGACAGGCTCAAGTAGAGTTCCCCATTGTTATTAAAATATTTCTGGGGCTGAAAAGAATTCATTTAACCCTGTCATGTTAGTAGCGTAGAAACTGAGGCCCAGCTAGGTTTTTCCACCAAACTCATTTACTGATTAAAGGCCAAGAGGAGAACATACCGGAGAGCTTCAGATACTCAGTACTATTCTTCTAAATGTTGTGAATAGAAACACAGGGATACCGTGAGATGCAAAGGAGATAATTTTGAAGATCCTTTGGTAAATTGAAAGCAAGACGCAAAATAAGCTTCCAGTATCTCAAATGGACATCTGTTCTTCATCCCAGAATCCTGCCTTCCTTACTTCCTTTCATGTTCTTCCAGAACACTTTCCTTCCAACATATTTTATTTACTCATCAGGTGGGTTTATTGTCTGTCTCTTTGTGCCAAAATACAAGCTCGACGAGAGACCAGGCTTTGGTTTCCTGTTTTGTTTACTGATGCATCTTTAGGGCCTAGAATCATTCTTGGGGGTTAGGTGCTCGGTAGTATTAAGTGAATAATCAGTGAACCCAGGGAATCCTGAGATAAAGAAACTCTTCTTCAACATCAACTCCTTGGTGGGTATACTCAGTCCAAATACTGATGGGAAGCCTTTTCAGAGCTGTGGGCGTTCTTTCAGGGTCTGGGAATTGAAGCGTCCCTCTGCTGTTTTTGGGAGCACCTTGGCAAAAGATAGTCACTACTAAGCAAGGAAAGTCTCAGGAGCAGCCCACACAACGCAGAGAATTAACCAAGGGGCATCCCGCTTAGACTGGAGGTCAGGATGGAACTCTCTGGGCATCATATTTAAGCTGATGTCAAAAAAACAAGAAGGCAGCCATGTAAACCAGTAAGTAAAGCACTCTAGGGAACTGCCCGGGAGAGATAGGCTTTCCTGCGATGTGAGGAGAGAGAGACTTTCCTGTAGCTTACATTTGCAGAGTGCTTTGTCTCTTTCAAAGTGCTTTTCCATCATTGTCACTGAGAGCCTCTGAGGGTTAGGCTTTTGTTATCACAGTGTCTGGCTTATTAGAAAAGGCTTTAAAATATGCCTCTAGTCTAGAATTCTATCCGTCCTGTTTATCCGAAGGGAGAACGGCTAACCTTGGGAATTTCTGTTTTAATTTGCAGGAAAACTTAGGCTTGTGATGAATAACAATGAATGGTTGTGAATTGAGGAAGGCAGATCTGATCTACACACAGATGCCCATACATATATTTCTCTGCCCTCCCCCGTCTCTTCAGTATATGGTTAGAAAACATTACCTATGATATGATCTGCACTTACTATGATGTTGGAGAGGGGTAGATTGATCCAATCTCATAGATCCAAAATATGTCTAGCTTAATGATGATATTGCTTTAAGTCTTAGTATATGGTCTGTCTGTAGAAAAAGAAAGGGAGAATCAAAAATGATTTTTATGAAAACATCAGGAAGAGGTTGAATCAGTTGACACATAAATGAGACAGTCACTAAAAAGTATTCAAAAGAAATGTTGGGATAATAAGAATGCTCATTTCAAAGTCTTAAAGATTTTTTAAATGCTTATTTATTTATTTTCAGAGAGAGAGAGAGCAAGCACATGCGTGAGTGTGCTGGGGAGGGGTTGGGGTGAGTAGAGAATCCCAAGCAGGATCCTTGTTCAGTGTGGAGCCTAATGGGGCTGATCCCAGGACCGTAGGATCATGACTTGAGCCCAAATCAAGAGTCAGACGCCCAACTGACTCAGCCACTCAGGTGCCCCGATATTTTATTTTTTATATAAAGTTACAAATTATTATGACAAAAGACATTCCAGAAAGTTACAGACTTTATCGTGTGCTTTTAGTACGTGCAGTGGGAATTTAGGGAGGTTTTACTCTTTTTTTAAAAAAATTTTTTATAGTTTTTATTTATTTTGGACAGAGAGAGATAGATCATGAGCGGGGGAGGGGCAGAGAGAGACACACACACAGAATCCGAAACAGCCTCCAGGCTCTGAGCTGCCTGCACAGAGCCTGATGCGGGGCTCAAACCCACGAACTGCGAGATCATGACCTGAGCCGAAGTCAGACGCTCAACACACTGAGCCACCCAGGTGCCCTACAATGATTTCTAAGTTACGTTGGCAAAGGAATCTGAGGCACTGTCAGAAAAATGCATTTACCCATTCATCAAGTATTTGCTGAGTGCCTACTATGTGTCTGGCAATAGGCCAAGGGGCTGGGGATACAGAACTGAAACTTACCACCTCTGCCCTGGATGAGCTCACAGTCGTAGGCCTGCAAGTAATACAAAATGTGTTAAGTGCTATGCTAGCATCAAAAAATAACCTGGAGTTATAGTTGTTTACAAAGTGATATGTAAACCCAGGACCTGTGAAAATGCCCACACAGTTCCGTGGGGGTAAACATCCACCTGTGACAGCTCATCTGCCGAGGGAAGGACAGCCCAGAGCAGCAGAGAGTGGGTCTGCCGAGCTGGTCCTGGTCTTACCCAGAACGAAAACGAACTGATCCAATGGAGAAAAGTTCTAACCATCCTAGTAGACAGAGAGAAAGTTTGGAGGACTCGCGGAATTAGTGAAAACATTTTTAAAATTACATAAGGCTTTTTATGGTTTTATTTACCAGGGAAGAAGTGTCTGTGGTTTCAGACGGGACACAGCCATCATTTCTCTCCCCCCTTCCCTGTATTTTTCCATTGTTCAAGCCCTTGTGGAGTCTGGATGACATTTATTGTATAATTTTAATTTCGCTCTAAAATGTATTTTCTACATTTTACAAAGAATTAAAGAACCCTAAACCCTGGGAGTTTGCCATCTCCCGTCGCCGGCTGCCTGCTTTCAGTGAGCACTTGCGAGCGATGAAAACCTTAAATAAACAAAGTCAATCTTTTGAGACAAGACTGTTTGCATGTCTGTGATTTGCTCATGGACTCTGACAGGACACTGCTATTTTAATAATGACATTTTCTAGCTGAAATGAAACACATATTGAGTTGAGTTCCTTCCTTCCTTTCTTTCTTTTTTTTTAAATATCAAATTAGAATGTAATGCATGCCCGTACAGCTTTCAGCAAACTTGATGAATAAAAAATCTAACCTTCCCAAACCGATGTGTTAGGATTGAATATTTCTTTGACAAAGATTCATCTGAAAGTTTGCGTCTCTTTAACTCCTTACATCTGTGGCCTCTGTCTCCCTGAAGTGATCTTTCAAAACCCAGACTCATCTCTGATGTTTCAGAGCCTCCCCTTTACTTATTAACCCAACATCTCAACTTGATAAGAAAGCTCCTTCCAATGGAGCCTCACGTGGCTCTTCTGTGGAATTTGATCAAATTCCACAGATGTGCATTCTTCCTGCCTCACAGACCAGCCAGGGATGATCATCCATGTGCCTACGTGCCCACCAGGTGGGTGTTACTCCTCATGATGGTCCACCCCTTGTCACAGTCTCCAGGTTCTTGGGGGGGGATCCCCTATACTGGTCCAAGATGTGCTATTTTTTCTGGCTCCATCAGGGCTGAGCTCGAGAGGCAGCGAGGACGTTAGTTCTCCTGGCTCGTGAGGTTTGACATTGCTCACCTCCTTGAGGGTGGCCTTGTTGTGCCCGATTCACGAGTCCCTGAGACCCCCAAGGAGCCGACACCGATGCAAGTACAAAAGGGTTTTATTACAAGCTCGAGCAGAGGCTCACCTGCCTACCAGTGTAGTGGTAGAAGGTGAAGCCCCGAACAATAGCGGGTAGGGTTTTTATGGGGTCAGGGACGGGGGTGTTACAGTGTACACGTTGTACATATAGCATCATCACATAAGTACCAATTACAATTGTACAGCACCCATGATAACAGCTTTGACCATTCAGTATCTGTGAGGTGTTCATTACTTTTGGTGGGACCCCATCACGACTTTTGAGGATCCTTTGAAAATGACCAATTATGAGGTGAGTTCAAAGGGCCCACGTGGAGTTCAGGCAAGCGGTGAGAAATTGGCTAGTTTGTACAGAATAACTGTCTACAGTTCCCAGCCTTGACTTAGACCACAGGAATGTTTTTTTTTTTTAATGTTTATTTATTTCTAGGAGAGAGAGAGAGACAGCGTGAGCAGGGGAGGGTCAGAGAGAGAGGGAGTCACAGACTGAAACAGGCTCCAGGCTCTGAGCTGGCAGTCAGCACAGAGCTCGACGCGGGGCTCGAACCCACGAACCGCGAGATCATGACCTAAGCGAAAGTCGGACGCTCAACCGACTAAGCCACCCAGGCGCCCCTCACAGGAATGTTTTTTGATTAGCTGATCTGAAGGCAGTCCAAAGATGGTTTTAGCCTTGAGCCATCTGAGGAACTGGGGCTACGTGCAGCCGAGGTTGCTCTTAATGGAGGCCTTAATCTCAAAATGACGTTACTTAGGCTTTTCAGCCTAGGCTAGAGCCTTGACACGCCACCTGGGGTCCCAGGGCCAGCAGTGTCGACCTCACTTGGGGGGAGGGCTGTTAGTGACGCAACATGCCAGGGCCCCACCCTGAGCGTACTGATCTGAGATCAGGGTTTCCACCTCCAGGTGATTCTGACGCACACCTGAGTTTGAGAACCCTGTTCTAAAAGAGCACAGGTTGGCTCTCAGGTCCCGCCCACCCTCATGAAGCAGAGCGTGCCTTTCACTGAGCTCTTCAAGGGAGTCGTGTGCATACTGCATTTAGAACCAGACCTCATGTATCCTGCATGCTCCTCCCGAGTCCTTCTAGGTATCTGGGGGGTGATGGTGAACAAAGTGAACATGGTGAACAAGCCCGGGCTCTCGCTGAGCCTACACTCTAAAGGACTTTCCCCAAACTGGCGGAAAAATGGAAAAACAAAACAAAACAAAACAAAACAACAACAACAAAAAAAGAACAAACACAAAACCCGATAAAAGAGGTTTAGAGTAATGCCAGTGCTCAGCATAAGATAATACAGCATGAGAGAGAGAGGGAGAGAGTGGGAGGTAGTGATGTGCGGGTGGAATGGTCAGGCTGCTCTGAGGAGGGCGCACTTGAATGAAATCTGAGGACAAGAGGCAGCCTGGTTGATCCAAGGGGCCATCACCGGAAGGCCTGGCCCCAGGTTGCTGGGCCCCTGCAGGGTTTCTGACTCCGTAAGTCTGGGGTAGGGCCCTGGCCCAGCACGCTGCGTTGCCAACAAGCTCCCGGCAGGTGCTCTTGTTGCTGGCTGGGGACCTATTTTGAAAACCTTTGGCCTCGGAGCAGCTGGGTGGCTCAGCTGGTTAAGCCTCTGACTCTTGATCTCACCTTAGGTCACGGTCTCATGGTTCTTGGGATCAAGTCCTGAGTCATAGAGCTCTGCACTGACAACATTAATAAAGAGAGACAGAAAACCTTTGGCTTACAGAGAACATTCCAGAAAGAGGGCACTGCATTTGTTAAGGCCCGGGGTGACAGCAGGGAAAGGTGGATTTGAATGCAGCGTGTGGGTGCAGCTGAAGGGCAGGTGGGGCGATGAGCAAAGGAGGGGCCCAGTCTAACGCCCCGCCCCATAGTTGCCATGGTGATGGTGACGCTGGTTATACACCAGGAAGACCTGGGTGGGAGCGGTTTGTGGGTGGGGAGGAGGACTGTTCTTTTTCACCATGTCATCATGCTTTACAATGAGAGTGAGAAGTTTCCGTGAGGATGTCAAGTTGGCAGGGGGTACGTGAATCTGAAACTCAGGGAAGTAGTCAGGACTGAGGACATAATTTGGGGGGTCATTGACAGAAAGGTGCTATTCGATTGAAATCGCCAAATTGGCTTGGGTTTCCCAAGGGACTGTTAATGCTCCTGGGTGGGCATGTCGCAATTCCCAGATTCCCAGTCTCCTCCCAGTACTCTTGAGCTCTGCCTGGGTCTGGAAGCTTCCTCCTGAGGTGAGCCTGGCCTATCCCACCAACCCTGCTAGGAAAGAAGAAATCCCAGAAACCAGCACCCCCTTTCTATCTGCTGCTGGGCTGGCCTCCAAAGCCAGCAACCTCTCCCTGCGTCCCCATCACTTTTCTTAACCTCCCGTACTTGCTGAATCGGGGTTGTGGCTTGCTGAGTTTGAAACCTTGGCTCTTTGGCCTCTGAGCCCTAGCCTCGCCCTGTCTCGGGGCCCCACTGAGCTTTGGGCCACAGGCAACCCTTCTCTTTGGCACCACCGTGGTTGCCCTGTTTCTGCAAATTGCAACACGAGGGGCTGTCTGATCGCCCAGTTAACTGCTTTCCAGCCTTTTCTAAAGTAGTTTAAATCCTCAAGCTTTGTAAGCGGATGGGCCATTTTCAAACCTAAGTTTGAAACTTGGTTTTCTTTTTCCTTTCCTTTTCTTTTTTTCTTTTTACATCCAATTGGAGGTGTTGGCAGTTCTTTTGAGAACCATTCTGTGATCGCGCTTGTTTCTTTGGTCTGAATGTGACATCCCTTAGGATCCATTTAGCTGTTGGAGCCACATTAAGATTGATGAGCCGTGAGTTCCATTTGCTGACCTTCTCTGGCACACCAGACTCTGAGAATTACATGATAATGCCCACTATGCTGAAATATTCATTTGGAAGATTTGTGTTCCTGTCTTCCTGCAGAAGCACCTTGGGTCTGATTTCACGTTCCAGCTTATCCTATTAATAAGCTCTGCTCAATTCATCATAATCTGCTACAGACAGTTCCAAATTTGAATGATGTCACCTGGGTGAGTCCAGGCTTAATGGAATGCCCAGTTGGTCAATACATTGGTTCTGCACAGCCTCAATGAAAGTAAACTTGAAGTCAGGTCTAAACGAGCAAATTAAGCCTGCAATGAACATTTTAAAGACCAAGCTGGTTTTGGTTGGTTGTACATAATAAAGCTGGTTATCTCAGTTTGCAGGCTAATCCCGAAGAATGTCAGTGTTGTGGCAGTGGTAATATGTTTCTCAGGTGTTGAGAAATAGTAGGCAGTATTAAACTGCTAAATAATATCTTTGTGGACTAAAAAAGCAGATCCTGTTTTCAAAGCACCTTGGTAACTATTCTCTGGAAATAAGTGGTACATTGAGAGAAGTTTATTGTATGTTAAGCAGAGGAAATATCCTATAGAATTTGGCAGGGACAGTGGCACCTTAAATATTTTTAGACTACTTATGATAAAATTAGTAGCTGTCTTGCATAGGAAAAAGACCGTGTTGTGATTTTAATGGAAACATAAGTTAAAGTTTACTGAGACACTGATATTACCTTTTCTGCTCAAGATTCCTTTCCAAGATAGTACTTTCCTTCTCTTTCAGAGCCCAGAAACAACTCATTGGTTTTTACCCTCCTCACTTTAACTCCTATTCATTGAATGACTGCTGTGCAGTAGGCTAGTATGAGTCTTGGGGGTTACCTGTCAACAAGAAATTAAGAATTTGATGGTGAAAACTATCGTGTAATTAATGCAGTAAGATTAGTATAGGGGCACCTTGCATGGACCTGAAGCCTGGAGGGCTCTGGGGCGATGATAACTCCTTGAAGCTGAAACCTTAAAAAAGTCAGGGCTAAAGTGAGCCCAGAGACACAGGTAGATGGGTTGAGCTGAGACGAGCTGAGAAATTCCTTATTGGTTGGTTCCTTCCACGTCAAACTTGGATGTAGATTTTATCTTCCAGGCAAAGGCTAGCCATTGAAAGTGTTAGAGCAGAGATATAACAGTCACCAAATTTTGCACTTCAAAAATCTTTCTGGAAGTAGTTAGGAAGATGGATTAGGAGGAATGGAGGGTGGGAAGCCTAACAGAGGAGGGCCTGGCAGATCAGGCAGGAGACAGTGAAGCTCTGGGGTAAGGCAGCGGTGAGGGGTACAGAAGAGAGGTTGAGTCAAGAGTCACAAGCAGGGAGAGTGCAGTGGGCACCTGGAGGGAAGTGTGAATCTGTGTGAGGAGCCTCACCACTGGGAAACGAGTTGGGATTGAGAAGCGGTTGGGGATGGAGATATGGTCTGAGGAAGCCACTATGTGGAGTGGCCACTTAACCTATGGATGAGGATATGGGCTCTCCCCCGGAGGAGCGTTTAGAGCGGGGAAGAGGAGCAGCAATTAACCCAGGGATAAGGAGGGACTGACAGCAATGCTAAGAGCTGCAGACAGGAGAAAAAAGATACTGCCTAAAGTGACACTCGGGAGTCAGCTTCCTCTGCATTATCTTATTTATTTCTTGCAATTTCCCTGGGAAGCAGGGATGTCCCCAATCGATGGAGAGGAAGTGGGGTCAGAGGGAGAGGTGGACGGTCTCTGGGAAGAGTGCCAGGAACACCTTGAAAGCCAGTGCCGCTCTTCATGAGAAGGGTGGGATCTAGTTCTTCTCCCTCCAGTGGGGCTCCTCTAAGGGACTTGATTATCAGAATGCAGCAGGCGTGATGTCAGAAGGCTCCGGAGACCAGGTCATAAGAGGCCAGGCAGCATCTGCTTGAGTTTCCAGGAATGTTCCCTCTGAGACTGGAGCCCACACCATGTGGAGAAATCTCACAGAGGTCCACACAGAGATGCTCCCGTGATGGCCCAGTGAGCTCTTGGGCCAGAACCAACATCATCAGCAGACATGAACGTCGCTTTGGGGTCCTTGTTCTCTTGCTTCTGTTCTGAGCTGTTTCATCCATGTCCCGGCCCTACTCAAGCACGTTCACCCTCCTACGAAACTTGTGATTGTGCCCATAGCATATTTGTCATGCACAAATATTTTCTTAAATATCCAGAACAAAAATTATCTCATGGATAGACTCTAAAAGGGTGAAAAAAATCCATTAGGCTTTACTTTTTTCCCTCCAGGGGTGAATTAGGAAATAGAAGTTAGGAAATAGAAGAGCCCTTATGATCCCTATGACATTCCAGGTTGTTTCTGAGTCTTGCATGGGTCTACTCAGGCCGCTGTAAACAAGTGTGCAGACCACGAGGCTTAGACCACAGACATTTATTGTCTCACTGTCCTGGAGGCCAGGAGTCTGAGACCAAGTGTCACAGCATTGGTTCCTTCTAGGGTGGTGAGGAAAAATCTGTTCTCTGCCTCTTGTCCAGTTTCTAGTGATTTCTGGCCACCCTGGATGTTCCTTCTCTTGTAGATGTACCACCCCGATCTCTGCCTTCATGTTCACACGGTATTCTCCCTGTGTGTATGTGTGTGTGTGTGTGTGTTCATATTTTCTCTTTTTATGAGGACACCAGTGACTGCATTAGGCTCCATCTTGATGACCTTATCTTAGCTAATTATATCTGCAACAACACTATTTCGTTTAAAAAAGATTTTTTTTAACGTTTTATTTATTCTTGAGTGAGAGAGACAGAGCATGAGCAGAGAGGAGCAGAATGAGAGAGGGACACAGAATCCGAAGCAGGCTCTAGGCTCTGAGCTGTCAGCACAGAGCCTGATGCAGGGCTCAAACTCACAAGCCATGAGATCATGACCTGAGCTGAAGTGGGACGCTTAACTGACTGAGCCATCCAGGTGCCCCCAACCGTATTTCCAAATAAGGTCGCATTCTGATGAACTGGGGGTTAGGACACCGACATATGCATTTTGGGAAGACACAATGCAGCCCATGACAAACAGCATGGACTAAGTATGCCTTATGGGAAGTCTTTCCCTGGAGATTCCCCAGAGCCACCTATGCCATCTTCAGTGTGCCGGAACTGGGGTCAAGGAGTAGGTTGCAGTCACTGAAAATGGCCCCAGGTTACCTGGGGAGACAGAGATACTATTACAGAATCGTAGCAAATGTAGCAACTGGGACAAGAGAGAAGGAGCTCAGTACCTTGCATGGAGAAGGGAGTAAGACCCCCTAGGGAGAGGCACCAGGAGGGGGAATTTGTCTGCTGCAGAACAGACGACATTTGAAAGGAGCCAGTCACCTGTGCAAGAGCCAGGAGCGGCAGGGCCTGTGGGTGGAAAGTAAGATGCACCGCGGAGCCCAAAGCAGGCGCTAGTGTCTGGAGGGCTGGGTGGCCGCATCTTACCCAGAGATGGGGGTTTGGATGTGAATGTCAGTGAAAGAATATCCAGTGTGTGTGTGCATTTTTTTCCTTCTCTTTTTAAGTATCATGCCTTTTTTGGTCGTTAAAGCACTGTCACCTGTATATATCTGCCTTTGATCCTGAAGAAGACCTAGCTGTGGTTTCTCTTGTGCACATGGGGCTGATTTTGACCTCTGCCATGAAGTTGGAAACGGGACTGAGGACCAGGTTTCTGAGTGGGGCCGGAGTAGAGGATATGTGTCTCTCTGCACATCACACTCCTTCCTTCTTGCGGGTGCCTGCCGACCAGGGGCATAGGTTGCCACCCCTGCCTGCAGCTCACCTTCCCCAGCAGCGCCAAGGACCGCGAGGGAACACGGTGCGCTTGAGCTCTGCTCGACACTCTGACACCGCCTTGTGACTTAATAGCTCACAGCAATCTCTGGAGCGAGGCGATGGGACTTGCTCGAGGTTACACAGGTGTGTGGCTGTGTAGCAGTCCCACCCTGATAGTCCCCCTCCTTGGGCGTTTTCCCTTACCTGCTCAAGGTCATGGTGCCCACCTATTCCATATCCACATCAGTGACTCCTATGCTACTGCCTCGGAGCACCTGTGCGAAGCCTTCGTTCCGCTGCCCACAGCTTGCAACTCCAAGTGCATTTCTGCAACTCCTTGTGAATGGTGCGTCCCATTCATTCGGAAGAAGCTGAGCCTATTTTGTTCACCGCTGTGATCTCCTGGAGCAGCACAGACCTCAACACACAGTGGGGCTATTCGTGGGATGAATGAAGCCAGAGCTGCCCTCTGAGCGCTCTGCTTGACTACTTTCCATCCCACTGTGGGTTGTCCTTGCTGCCGCCTTCCCTCTTCCCATGCCTGTTGCTTCCCATGCATGTTCCCACACAATGAAGTATGTTAGAGTGATGTGTGCTGGTCATTTAGCCTGAGCACATTTGTTGAGCATTATTTTCAGATGCACATAGAAAAGTCATTAGCCGTTTCTCTCTAATGACAGCCCGGGGCCCAGGGGTCCAGACATGCCAAGACTCTGTGATGTTAAGGCAAAGTAGAGCCAGACCCCGGGTTTTCTGCTTCTAACTCCGGAGTCTTTGAGGTTTCCATGGAAACAGATGCTGGCTTGACAAAAAACATGGTGCACTAATTTTTTTTTTTTTCAAATGGGAAAGATCACTGAGCCCTGGCCTTGACAATTTGATTGGTAAAGACCTAAGAGGTTGCTGGCAGTCAGGTGAAGGACCAACCTCTATTCTTTTGGTGCGAGCCTCCTTGGCAGTTCCAACTTGTTACCAGAATTGCTTGTGGCCACCCTTGTTTCCAAAAGGTAACGCCAGGCAAATACATGCAGTCTATTCAGTGGGCTCCTTTGGCAAACTGTTTTCTCCTTGCTGGCTGTTGGCTCATTTTTTAAAATTTAATTCTTTCTTGGTTTCCTCCCTTCCTTCCTTCCTTCCCTACCTCCCTTCCTCCCTCCCTCCTTCCTTCCCTCCTTCCTTCCTTCCTTCCTTCCTTCTTTCCCTCCCTCCCTCCCTCCCCCCCTCCCTCCCTCCCTCCCTCCTTCCTCCCTCCCTCCCTCCCTTCCTTCCTTCCTTCCTTCCTATCTTCCTTCCTCCTTCCCTCATTCTCTCCTTCTTTCTTCCCATTTTCTTTCCTTTCCTCCCCTCCCCCCTTTCTTTCCCTTTCCTTTCTGTAGACTCCCCCTGCCCCCCAGACTCAAAGATTTGGAAGATCTCTGAATGTTTCCTGTCTTCCATCTCTCTTACCCATTCTCCACCATTGATGCTTCTCTTGAGCACGTCTATCAGGTGCTGTAGCCCCTGCTGGAGATGGTGCACAACACATTAGATCAGAGTGAACTTGTCTGAAGATTTGAAATGCCTTTCTAATGTTGAGTGATATTTTCTTCCCATAAAGAAGTTATTTAATTTTCTCTATGCATGAAACATATATAGCTTGCTATTATGTCCCATGTTGAATCTACTGTCTTCTTTCCCCAGTGGACTCAGACTCCCAGAGAACCGGAGATAGGGGGCACTGTGTGGTTATTGCCACGGAATGGTGATGTGTTAGAAATATGGCCAAAGACTGATAGAAGATGTAGATGTTCTTTAACTGTGAAGGAAACTCAGGGAAATAGCTGGGTAAAGCGGCAAGTAGCACAGAATGTTCCCAGTGGAGGCACTGCTTCTGGTTCCCTGGAGGTTCCCCTGGAGTGGGTGACAGGAGTTGTTCAGGTCCATGCAGTACTCCATCAGATTCTTCATCACAGCGGAGGCCTTGGTGAAGTCTGCACCTCCTGGCTTATCTTTCTTCTTGTCGTAGTGGAGTCTCTAACATATGTTTGTTCACAAGCAAATAACAAGTAACAAAACCAAGAGTCTATTTCTGCAACAGCACTGTAGGTATTATACTATCCACCCGATTATAACACCTTAACTTAGCCTAGGAGGAAACTGGCTCAGAGAGACAGATGGCTTGCCCAAGGTCAAGAGTAGAGTAGTTCAACCCTTCAGACTCTCATCTAGACCTTCCTGTGCTGTGATCTCAGGCTTCTCCCCTCTGTCTGGGCTGCTCCACTCCTGCCCATTAGTCAACACCACTCTGCAAGTGCGGCCTTCTGATCGCGATGCAGAAGAGCTGGGCCAGCTCCCCGAATCCCAGGATAGCTCTCTGCCCAATGCAGGTGCTTTATTGAAAGCTGCCTTACGATTTTGCATCACGCTGAATTCATAGATCATTATTGTTTTGGTGAAAGGACTAATACTGGCTTTTAATATTAAACTGAGCCCTTACTCAAGATACAGTCTGGAATTGGAAAGCAAGTACAGCTTCCTGATTCTTCCTAAATTCTCTCAATTTGTTGTTCCTGCTCAAATGGACTTGCACTCAAATGCCAGCATGATATAATTGATGGAGTAAAATAGTATTAAATACATGAGTTAAGGAAAAGAATATTAGGTGCTGTGCAAATTGGATTATCTTGAAAATTGTCTTGCTTCTTACAAATAGATAATCTAAAACAGCATACCTTTTACTATAAATAAGCAACTTACATATGGATGATGAATTAAAAGCTACAGATTAGAACAAACGTAGAAAGTAGAATATTCAGTATATGTCAGGGATAAGTTCAAGGCTAAAAAGAAGGGAAGTGACTGCCATTTCTAAGGTTTTCCTAGTCTTTAACTTTAACTAGCTATGTGACATTGTCTCAGTCAATTCCTATTTTCTAGATTTTGGCATTCTCATCTAAGACCAAGAGCCAAGTCTTTGCTGAATTATACCAAACACCTTCCTAGCTACAACATTCTGTTTGGTTAAGGGAGAATGCATACAAATGGGGTGATAATTAGCTGGGGTTGGGGAGCTAGTACTTCAAAACTTGGTAAGTACCTTATTGGACCAAACTGGAGTCATGCTGTTGCAGTTTCACTTCAGAAAGCAGGGTTGATTTTTTTTTGTTGTTGGAATGAAAAACAACTTTCTGTATCTGTTAAAGAGGAGGATGTCCCTGTGTGCCCTTCACCCTTTCCACACACCCACGAGCTGTGTTGTGAAGGCAGAGCTCTGCAAAGTCAGCTTCACAAGGGTTAACAGATGTCAGTTTTCATATCGTGCTACTTATGAGGCATTTCATATCAGCAAGACTCTAAATTATGTTAAAAAAAAAAACACTCTCCTTGACATTATCTAGGGCTGCAGAGCACTTTCTTATTTTATCTCCACAGACCAGGGAGAGGTTCCTATTTTGAATTATGTCCCCATCTTAAAGAGCAGCACTTTCACCCAAAGGATAAATGAAAAGAGAAGAACGAGTCACCCATATTTTCACTGTGTTGACTCGATTCAAACACAGCCAATAAGATCCAAAGAACTGTGGAATGAAGAGGGGGTTCAGATATTGTTCGTGATATATCCTAAACCAAATAATAATGAAAAACAACAGCCAAGTAAGATGCCAATACTTTGGGGATTCAAAGTTTTTAAAAATAATCAAATGTTAGCCTATATCAGCTAGTCAAATATTGTTTCTCAGATAGCTTTTGTTGTTTAAAAGCTTTTTAAAGTTTATTTATTTATTTATTTTAGAGGGAGAGAGAGCGAGCAGGGAAGGGACATAGAATCTCAAGCAGGCTTTGCTCTGTCAACATGCAGCCTGAAATGGGGCTCACAAACTATAAGAATATGACTTGAGCCAAAACCAAGAGTTGGACACTTAACCTACTGAGCCACCCAGGTGTCCCTAAGCTAGCTTTTAAAAGATAGAAGCTCATTGAATAGAAGCAGATGATGTGACAGAGAGGACACAGGCTTCCTACATGTTTTAAATGTGTATAGCAGTTAAAAGTTTTGAAACCCTCTCAAGAATATGTATCATGGTTTCCTGAACTGGCCGGCAGGTATATTGGTCATGTTTCTAGCTTCTGTATAGTCGGTGCTTTAACATCTACCCTGCGCATAAACACCCGACACACCTCGTTCTGGACAACCCAATAATATGCCTGAGTCACTTGGCCTCTTGTTTCCTTCTCCGTGCCTCCCCCCTTTCCCCCCCAGGAAGAGTTCTATACCAGGGGTACGTTTTTCAAATACAAACCAAACCAATCCAGAGTCTACATCGCCAACAACCTCTCTTACTGGGCTCTCACACTCCAGGCCACTATATATTGGCCCTAATCACCCCAGAGGTGGATATCAGACAATGAAGACAGGCCCCTGTGCCCCAACATCTAATGAAACTATTCAAACTAGACAACCCTAAGCCTGCCATGCCTGTCTCTTCCTGTGGAAACTTCAGGAAATGTTCTTGTACACGGTTTCTCCCTCTGCTTGAGGACCGACCCTGGAGATTCCCTCATGGACTTCCATGGCACAATATGTGTTCTCCATCTTGGAATCTGTGAATTAATTAACTATCTTTTCTATGTCAATTGCCACCTGATCTGTTGGCCTGCCAACACCTAACTAATAATAAAACCTATCAAAACACACGATAAGTAGTCTAAAAGAAGCTGAGGGTCCAATGCTTACATAGTGCAGAATTATCTCTAACATTCTGGCACAGGTTTTACTATCTATTAGCCCTGGGCTTGTCCCTGCATGATACTCTAGTGAGATGCATGGAATGTGGAACGAGGAAAAGAAACCTAGTTTCAGGTCCACGGAAGTGCTTCAGACTTTGTTCAGACTCTTTTTTGCTTACCTACCTTGCTTGGGCGTTTCCAGTCCTTCATCTGGACGTTTCCAATAACTACAGTTTAAAGCCCTGGTGTTTCAGAGAAAGTGTCACCTTACCTCATTTCCCAGTTATAAAGAAAACCCCCACCCCTGCCCTGCTGTGTGTGACTGCCACGACATTGAAGGTGCTTGACGTCCACGTCACTTCCCACAAACTGGGGCCATGTTTGTCTGTTCCACAGACGTGTTCCCAAGCTCAGTGTAATGTCTCACACAGGGTTGGTGCTGGCTCAATATTAGTTGAACAAATAAATGAGTGAATCATTCAACTATTAAATCAGGCTGTCTCAAATCCATCCCAAAGTTTATATCGATTGGGTACAAAGAGCGTCATAAGTTTCTATGGTAGACAGAATAACGGTGCCCCCAGAGAATATCCCCGTTCAAATTCCCGAACCTTTGAACGTTACCTTATATGGCAAAAGAGATATGATTTTGCTTTGCAGATATGATTATTGGAGAGGGGGAGATTATCCTGCATTATTTGGGAGCACTAAATCTTATCACAGGTGTGTGTAAAAGAGAGACGGAGAGAGGTGACACCACAGCAGAGGGGTGGGGGGCAATGTGACTAAGGAGGGAGAGGTGGGAGCTATGTGGCCAAACCATGGAACACTGAGAAAGCTGGAAGAGGCAAAGATAGATTTCCCCCTACAACCTCCCGAGGGAGCACCCACCAGCTGACACTTTGGTTTCAGATTCTCAAAATCTGTGACACAATATATTTCTGTTTTTTTTAAGACCCTAACCTTATCATATTTTGTTACAGCAGGTTCAGGAAACGATAGAGCTAGTGAGGGAAACTGTTGGGTGTTTCTCTCTGGAGAATTCTAAAAATGGAAGCTGTGCAGTCTTATTCTTGAGTGGTCAGTTGAAAGGAACCAGCTTTGTTGGTCTCTAGGTTTCCCTTTCCAAGAACTTTCCTTTGATTCTGAGGGAAGCATGGTTACTAGGCTTCATTTTCCTTCCTCATGTAAATAACTTTGATGAGCGTACATGTAAGGCATGGAAGGGGACAAATATACATAACAGGCCTAGAACTCTTGAAGATTTAGGATACGTTAGCTCCTACCATTATTACGCCATTCCAATACTTGCCAATCTATCATTTAGATATAAGGGAAGAAATTCTTTGAGATACATCTTTGATCATCACATGGCAATTATATTTAGTTACCTACTAAGTTAGTACTGGAAAAGATGATTCGAGAAAAATTGTTGAGAGGTGCCTGGGTGTCTCAGCCAGTTAAGTGTCCGACTTCAGCTCAGGTCAGGATCTTGCAGTTTGTGAGTTTAAGCCCCGCGCCGGGCTCTGTGCTGACAGCTGAGAGCCTGGAGCCTGCTTCAGATTCTGTGTCTCCCTCTCTCTCATGCTCTGTCTTTCTTTCTTCTCAAAAATAAATAATGCAAAACATTAAAAAATTGTTGAATCTAGCGGGATGATCTTTGAAGTTCAAGTATGTAAAGTGGATTTCTAATAAAACCTTATCCAATCTCAGTGAAGATGTTAACATTTTGTTTTATATAGTATTTTCCTGCTTTTTTAATCAATTAATTTATGAAGACACCATTGATGCCTGTCGTCATTGTTGTTCTGTTTAAGTGTTTATTTAAATTCCAGGTGGTTAACATTCAGTGTAATGTTAAGTTTCAGATATACAGTATATGACTCCACACTTCCATACCACACCCAGCGCTCATGATGACAAGTGCACTCCTTAGTCGTTGTTGTTTTTTAAACAATCCAAATAAGATGAGCAGAAGCTTATAAAATCTTAATAAAAAACTGATCCTAAACGTGAAATACACTTAGGGAAAGAGTAGCAGTATATCTTATCTAATCACTTGGGTATGAAATGTTAGAATTCTTGGAGTTAGATTCACAAACATGTCCAAATCATATCCTGTATTTTCTTGTCTCCTAGGCAACTGCTAGAGTACCTTTGAATTTTCTTTAAAAAAGAAAATCAATGTCTTATATAACAAACTGACAGTCAACAAGACAGAACATATGATTGCTTTTCCATTTTAAATAACACAGTTTGGTCACACGGATTACATAGAATGTAAAAATTGGTAGAGAAATACAGCTTCAAGAGATGTAACATCAATATGCTATATTTTAGTGAGCGTTATAAACACAACATTGCCGTATTACATTTCTTTCCATAATATAGAATTTTATAGAAACTTCTTATCTGGGATGTTCTTTTCACTGAGCCATTGAGTTGCTAGGTTATCGTCTGGTCTCCCCAGTCTTCAGCCTTTACCCTCTGTTCAGGCTCTAACCAATATCTTGCGAAGATAACAAGTGTAGCAGACATTCCAGATCCTCTGGTTAGAGAAGCTCTTGCAGAGAGCGCTGACTGGTTTTCTTTGGGAAGGAAGGTCAAAATGGCTCTTTTCTCTTAGGAAAAGGATTAACCTCCAATCCTACAGCCTACAGGACTCTTTTCTGCCCAGTAAGTTGATGTCTGGAAGGTCTCCAATCTGAACGTACCTTACTTTTCTTTTAGTCAGTGCCGGTGGAAACTTGCTGTTTCAGAATATGCTTCTCGTAGGCTTGTTTTTGTGTTTATGGATGTTCCTAGGGAGACAGCTTATGCTTTAGCCTGTGCCTTACAAAGTAAAGTGGATGCCAGTGCATGTGTATCTCTTCCCGATCAATTGATCTCTTTAATAACATTCCTATCAGTGTTATTGGTAGAAACATTAGTAGCGAGAAGGGTAGTGGGAGTAAAAGGTGCCTTCTAGGTTTCTGGCTAAGACACGTGATGAGTGGTTGTGATATCCACTGGTGAAGTGGACGTGACGTGAAGCAAGTTTACTGGAAAAAATGGTGAACAGTGGTTTAAATTTTTTTTTAAAATCTTTATTTTTGAGAGTGAGACAGAGAGACAGAGTGTGAGCAAGGGAGAGGCAGACACAGAAGCTGAAACAGGCTCCAGGCTCCGAGCTGTCAACACAGAGCCTGGCATGGAGCTCGAACCTGCGAATTGTGAGATCATCACCTGAGCCGAAGTCAGACACTTAACTGACTGAGCCACCAGGCGCCCTGAGTCAACTGTGTTTTGATGCATTGAGTTTGTATGTGGGGGACAGCTGGAGCCTTGCAAATCGATGACATGACCTGGGAGAAGGTGTAGTATGAGGAAAGAAGATTGCTTACCCCTGAATCTTGAGGAGCACCCACAGGCAAGATGGGACTAGTTGAGGGAGGAGGCATCTAGATCAGAGTAAGAGTGACAAAAAAGAAAAGTGAGCTATTTCATGCATTCACTCATTCAGCCCACATTACCGAAAGCCCAATACATGCCGGACATTGTACTAAGAACTGAGTATTTGGAGAGGCATCACAGAAGCATGAAACTCACAATGTGTTAAAAAGTAGACAATCGTCAAATAACTGCACTTTGGACCTGACGGTCACTGGTGACTTTAGGAAGACAGTGTTCACTGCACTGGTGGGAGTGGGAGCCAGAGGTTCGAGACATGAGGATGAAATGGGAGATAAGCAAATTGGACAATGAGTGTGACTAGTCTCTCAAATAATTTGATCGTGATTGAAAAGGACAAAAGGGTGAAGGAACTCTGGAATCACAACCTCAAATAAGAGCAGTAAAAAACTGGAAAAACTGTCAAAATCAATATTTTTCACCAGATACTTGGAGCTATCTGGGGAAGTCTTATCCAAGAAGAATGCTGAATCTTGCTGACCACCGAGAACTTTGTGGGATTCTTCACTTCCTATGTCCCATTGCCTGCTCTACCATTCAGCAGTAGCCTTGAAAACAAAGCCTATATTCCTTGCACTGGAGAGAGCAGAAAGGACCAGATACAGGAAGAAATCCAGTTATTTGTTTTAGATTGTTTAATGGCTTCCTGGAAGATCTTTCTTGAATGGCTATTCAGTTTTTCCCCAGACTCAGAACACACTTGGTACTAAAGATGCCACCAGGGAATGTTCCTCAAAAATATGTGTAAGAAGATGTTTTAGTTGCTTCTGCCTAAAGGAGTAGGTAAGAGTCAGGGCAAACAATAGACTAAGCCAAAAGCCTGGTGAATGAGGTTTTTAAAAGGGGTTTGAAAAGTTCTAACATATTCCTGAGAATCCAGAAAAGGCATACCCAAGGGCTGTGCTGATACTCAGAAAACACCTGAGAACACCCTTAGCTCTCAATTCTGGCTGACCTTGAGGTTTGTGGAAGTGGAAGTAAATACTAAGGCAGAATCGTAAATTGTCTGGCTACATGTTGGGGTTGTACCACAACTTGCGTGGAGAGCCCTTCAGCAACGATGGGGAGATTGTTTGGTTCCAGGAATTAAAGAGAAAGAAATCTGTGTCTAATCATTAGCTGACTGTCATGCTAACTGAGAAGACTTCAGTGACTACACAAAACAGAGAATATAGACTTTAGATCAGAAAAGTCACTAAATAAAGAACAACTACAAAAGCAGTGACAAAACTCTTGGAAGGAATGAAAATATAACTTCCAAAGAAGCCATGTTCTAATATTAAAAACAATCTTTTCTTTTTACAAATTTTTTAAATGTTTATTTTTTGAGAGAGACAGAGCATGAGCGGGGGAGGGGCAGAGAGAGAAAGGGAGATACAGATTCTGAGGCAGGCTCCAGGCTCTGACCTGTCAGCACAGAGCCCAATGCAGGGCTCAAACCCACTGTGAGATCATGACCTGAGCCAAAGTTGGACGTTTAACTGACTGAGCCACCCAGGTGTCCCTCTTTTGTTTCTTTTTTTTTTTTTTTTAAATATTTTTATTTATTTCTAGGAGAGAGAGAGACAGTGTGAGCAGGGGAGGGTCAGAGAGAGAGGGAGTCACAGACTGAAACAGGCTGCAGGCTCCGAGCTGGCAGTCAGCACAGAGCCCGACGTGGGGCTCGAACCCACGAACCGCGAGATCATGACCTAAGCGAAAGTCGGACGCTTAACCGACTAAGCCACCCAGGCGCCCCTCTTTTGTTTCTTTTTAAAAAAATGTTTCTCATTGCCATGTAGTATTCCATGGTATATGTGTAGCAACATGGATGGACCTTGAGGGTGTTATGCTGAGCGAAATAAGTCAGGCAGAGAAGGACAAATATCATATGTTTGCACGTATAGGAGGATTAGGAAGAACTTGACGGAGGAACAAGGGGGAGAAGAAGGGCGGAAATGGTGGGGGAAAGGGAGAGAGGCAAACCATGAGAGACTCTTGAATGCTGACAAAAACTGAGGACTGATGGATGTGGGGGGGAGGGGGGGATGGGCATGGAGGAGGGCACTTTGGGGATGAGCACTGAGTGTTATGTAGAAACTAATTTGACAATAAACTATTTGTAAAAAAAAAATGTTCTATTTAATTTGAAAGAAGAGAGAGAGTAAGCATAGGGCAAGAGCAGAGAGAGGGAGTGGGAGAATCACAAGCAGGCTCTGTGCTGTTCATACAAAGCCCAATGAGGGGCTTGATCTCATGAACCAAGAGATCATGACTTGAACTGAGATCAAGTCAGATGCTTAACTGGTTGAGCCATCCAGGAGCCCCCAAAACATCCAGTTTTCAGACAAAAAATTAGGATGCACGGAAAGAAACAAGTAGAGACCATATATATATATATAAAAAAAAAAACCCAAACAATTAATAGACTGTCCAGAGGAAGCCAAGATGTTGGACTTTGAACACAGATTTAAAATCAGTTATTTTAAGGGGCGCCTGGGTGGCTAAGTTGGTTGGGGGTCCGACTTTCACTTAGGTCATGATCTCGCGGTTCGTGGGTTCGAGCCCCTTGTCGGGCTCTGTGCTGACTGCCAGCTCGGAGCCTGCAGCCTGTTTCAGTCTGTGACTCCCTCTCTCTCTGACCCTCCCCTGTTCACACTGTCTCTCTCTCTCCTAGAAATAAATAAAACATTAAAAATAATTTAAAAAAATCTGTTATTTTAAATATGTTCAGAGACAAAAACAGAGACAAAGGAAACTATGTTTAAAGAAGTAAAGGAAAAATAGGATACTAATATCTTACCAAATGGAAAATATCAATAAAGAAATAAAAACTATTAAAAGGAACAAAATAAAAGTTCTGAAGTTAAAAAGTAAATAAAACTGAAATGAAAAATTCACTAGAAAGTCTTGACAACAGATTCAAACAAAAGAAGGAATTGGTGAACCTAAAGATAGGTCAATTGAGATTACCCAGTGTCAGAAACAAAGAAAAAAGAATAAAGAAAAGTGAAGTCTTGGGGACCCATCAAACACCATCAAGAATAACAACGTGTGGATAATGGGAGTCCCAGGAGAAATGAGATAAATAAAGCAGAAAAGAATGTAATGGAACAATGGCTGAAAACTTTCCAAATTTGAGGAAAAACATTAATGTAAATAGTCAAGAAGCCTTACAAATCCAAGTAGTATAAACGCAAAGAGATCCATTCCTAGACACGCCAATGTCAGTCTGTCAATAACAAAGAGAGAATCTTAAAAGCAGCAAGAATCCACTCATTACATTCAAGGGATCCTCAATAAGGTTAAAGTTAATCTATATCAGAAATCATGGAGGTCAGGAATGAGTGAAATGATTTATTCAAAGGGATGAAAGAAAAAACGAAACTGTCAACCAAAATGTCTATATTGTAACATAAATGAGACAAGTGGCTTCTGCAGATTGGTCCTATGTTGCTTACTTCTTCATAGCAGAATTGGAATCCGTTGGCTCCAAAGTTCAGTGGTGCCAAACTCAAATTTTGTGCTTTGAATTGGTTTAACTATAGCTCCAAATAAACAGATTTTTAGTCATTTAGAGATTGCTTCCATAGCATAGTCCATAAAACTATACCCAACATTTGCTATCCATAGATACAATAAATCTGGTAGCTCTAAAAGACCCCAAATTGTTGCTACCCTCAGAAGCCCTCTGAACCATAGAACCCTCCATCTTGCTGAGTACCCTCACCTGAACATATAATGCCCCTCTGGGATTGTACAATCCCCCCAGGATTCCCTTATCCTTTTCCATTCTGGTCTCCGTGGCCCTTAAGCTGCAGCCTCTGGAAGTGTTTATGCTACAAGACACTTCCCCTGGGGCTAATCTGTCAACCAACCCCCCAAATAAAGCTTTCTGTCACAGCTACATTATGTTATCCTGGATATCTCTTGAATTCACTATATCTGGCAAAACTATCCTTTGAAAATGAAGGAGTTAATATTCTTAACAATGATACTCCTCAAATTGATCTAAAGTTTCAAAGCAATTCCTATCAAATTTCCAATTGCCTTTTTTTTTTTTTTGCATAAATGGAAAAGATGTCCTAACATTTATATGAAAATATCAGGGCCCTTGAAGTCAAAACAATTTCAAAAGGAATAAGTGAGTTGGAGAATTCACAGTCCAGATTTCAAAATTTACTGTAAAGCTACAATTGTTAAGCCAATGTAGTACAGTATAAAGATAGACATATAGATAAATAAAAAAGAATTTCAGGTTTGGAAATAGAACCACACACCTATGGTCAATTGGTTTTTAACAACGGTGCAAAGTGATTCAATGGGGGAAGGAACTATTGTTTCAACAAATGGTGCAGGAACAGCTGGGTACCCACATGTAAATGAATGAAGTTGGACCCTTACCTCATGTAATATGCAAAAATTAATTCACAATAGATCCAAAAGCTAAAGCTAAAGCTAAAATTATACAATACTTGGAAAGAAACACGAATAAATCGATGTGATCTTGAATTAGAATATGACACCCAAAACACAAACAACCAAAAGAATACACTGATAAAGTTGGGCCTCATCAAAATAAAAATACTTTCGTGCAGTAAAGGACACTATAAAAATTTGAAAATCGGGGTGCCTGGGTGGCTCAGTCCGCTGAGCGTCTGACTCTTGGTTTTGGCTCAGGTCATGATCTCACGGTTTTGTGAGTTCGAGTCCTGTATCAGGCTCTGCGCTGGCAACACGGAGCCTGCTTGGGATTCTATCTCTCCCTCTCCCTTTGCTCCTCCCCCACTCACTCTGTCTCTGTCTCTCTCAAAATAAATAAATAAACTTAATTAAAAAATTGAAAATCTGCCCACAGAATGAGAAAACGTTTGTGAATCACAAAAACGATTAAGGATTTGTATCTAGAGTACAAAAAGAACTCCTAAAACTCAAAAATAAGAAGACAACCCAGTTTTAAAATGGGCAAGAGGTGCCCTCGTGGCTCAATTGGTTAAGCTCTGACTCTGGATTTCAGCTCTGGTCATGATCTCACAGTTTGTGGGATCGAGCCCTGTATCAGTCTCCACCCTGACAGCATGAAGCCTACTTGGGGGTTTCTCTCTCTCTCTTTCACTCTCTGTCTCTCAAAATAAATAAAAATAAAATGAGCAAAAGATTTAAATAGATTCTACACAAAAAATCAGTATGGACATGAAAAGATGCTCAACATCATTAGACTAGACATTAGGAAATGGAAATCGAAACCACAGCAAGACCCATTTCTAATCTGCCAAAATTGCTAGTATCCAAAGTCAGGTAATTACAGGTGGTGATGAAGATGTTGAGAAACTGGAACCCTTATAGCCTTCTGATAGGAATATAAACTGGTGCCACCTGCCACTTTGGAAAAGAGTTTGGCAGTTCCTCAAATGTTAAATGTATAATTATGACACGGATATAATCCCATATCTGGATGTATAGAGAGAATTGAAAACATGTTTACACAGAAGCTTGTGCATTAATGTTCATAGTAGCAGTATTTGTAATAGCCTAAATGTGGGAACATCCCAAATGTTCATCAACTGATGAATGGGTAAATGACTGTGGCACATCCAAACAATGGAATATTATTCAGTCATAAACAAGAATTAAGTATTGATTCAGGTTGTAGCATGGGTGGACTTTGAAAACATTGTGCTAGGTGAAAGCCAGACACAAAAGGTCATGTATTATATAAATCCATTTATATGAAATATACAAAATAGACAAATCTGGGGAAACAGAACGTAGATTAGTGGTTGCCAGGGTATTGGAAAAGTGGGGAGTTGAGGCTGATTGCCCATCGACACACGCTTCTGTTTTAGTGATAGCAGTTTTCTGGAATATTTGTGAAACGTAGTAAATATATTCTAAACTACTGGATTGACGTTTTAAAGTGGTGACTCTTTTTTTCTTTTTTTTTTTTTTTTACAAATAGTTTATTGTCAAATTAGTTTCCACATAACACTCAGTGCTCATCCCCATAAGTGTCCTCCTCTATGTCCCTCCCCCCTCCCCCCCACATCTATCAGTCCTCAGTTTTTGTCAGCATTCAAGAGTCTCTCATGGTTTGCCTCTCTCCCTTTCCCCCACCATTTCCTCCCTTCTTCTCCCCCTTGTTCCTCCTTCAAGTTCCTCCTAATCCTCCTATACGTGCAAACATATGATATTTGTCCTTCTCTGCCTGACTTATTTCGCTCAGCATAACACCCTCAAGGTCCATCCATGTTGCTACACATGGCCAGATTTCATTGTTTCTCATTGCCGTGTAGTATTCCATGGTATAGATAAACCACATCTTCTTGATCCATTCGTCTGTTGATGGACAGTTAGGCTCTTTCCATGTTTTAGCTATTGTGGAGAGTGCTGCTATGAACATTGGGGTACATGTGCTCCTATGCCTCAGCATTTCTGTATCCCTTGGGTAAATTCCTAGCAGTGCTATTGCTGAAGTGGTGACTCTTATACAAATTATATCTAAATAGAAAAATTAAAATAGAAAAATTAAAAAGGAGGGTTTTCTTTTTTCTCATCTTAACAAGAAAAATCTTGAGCATATTTAAGAACACTAATATGAAAGAGCCAGGAGAGCTTAATAGACAACTTAAAACTACTGTAACTGAGGGGAGAAACAGTGTCATGCAGAGGGGCAGTATCCAATCTCTGGTGGAGGGATCTGATGGAGGAAGGTCATTTCTGCCGCTCAATAGAACAGGTACAGTCAGCTCGAGCAGAGCATCATTAGTTCTTATTCTGTGGCTCCCAGTTTTTCTTTTACATAGGAGGCACAGTCTATGCTGATGATAGACATGAGACAAGCAGAGAATCACAGTGGATTTCGTGGTCATTGCTGAGATCCTCGTGAAGATAGAGACCTGTGAATCATTGATAAACATCAGTTTGTGCAGTTGTATGATTTTTTTCTCTTTTGTTCTACAACAAAGTGCAAATATCTACTGCAGTCATGGAGAAAGTGTACATATCGATCCAAGACTGAAGATTTGCTCGCCATCTGCAACTAAAGTGAGGAGTGATAAACCGAATTGCCTGTTGAATCACTTGGGTTGCCCGGCAACAATTTAACTGAGACCAAGCTCTCTCATCTCCATTGGGAAGGACTTCACAGGATTTCACACTTACTGTGGTGCCTTTCAGATGTGATCAACAGCAGTGTGCAGCCCCCCTGAGCAACTGGAAACTAGCTGCGATATCTACTGGCAAGGCTGTTTTCACAGCCACAAAATCAAAATTCCATGTGGTACTCAATGATCAGGTAATCTCAAAGCACGGGGGTAGGAGTGCGAGCGCACATCCTGGCACTATGTGCAGCCCTGTGGGGACACGCACACTACTCCAGGCAAGGCTGAGAGTCCCAGCATCAGTGTGTAACTTATCAGGCCCTCAATCCCCATGGTCTGGCTTGCAGTGAGTGACATTTGTGAGGGACAGCCAAGCCCTGAAGGACAAAGAAGCCAAGAACGTTGCCAAGATGTAAGATGAAATAATGAGATTATAGATGTAAGATGGATAAAGAGGAAAGTGAATATAAGGGCAATTTGGATGGGGAGAAATGAAGCAGTTGATGAGAACAAAGAATAAGTGTAGGAGATTAGTTAAACAAAGAAGCTATGAAGACAGGGTTATCATGAGAAAAATCTTAAATATTATTCTGCAGATGGAAAACTTTCACTACATAATGAAGTTAAGAGGGTGTCCTTGGGAGTGGGCAGCTGAGATAACAGGAGGAGGTCTTTGGAGGTGATGAAGTCGAGCGCCCAGGGACCAGGACGTGGATGGATCTCTGATGTGAACTCTGAAATAGTAGAGAAGGATGGCAGGTGAGGGATGATGAGGAATACAGATCTCGCGCTGGAACATGTCCTCTGATTGGGATTTGAGCTTTTGCCTCTGGTTGGGTGACATGGAGCCACACAGAGTTCCGGATTCTGATAACTAGGCTGGTATGAATTTGTTACTGAGGGGGCTTTAGGGGCGCCCGGGTGGCTCAGTTGGTTGAGCACCTGACTCTTGATTTTGGCTTGGATCATGATCTCACAGTTTGTGGGTTCAAGCCCCATGTGGGGCTCTGTGCTGACAGTGCGGAGCCTGCTTGGGATTCTCTCTCTCCCTCTCTGCTCCTCCTTTGCTCATGTGCTCTCTTTCTCTCAAAATAAATAAATAAACTTTGGGAAAACAAATAAGGAGCTTTAGCTAAAGAGCAAGGCTCCAAGTACTGGCAGCAATTGTATTTTATATTAAATTCATTGCATTTCGTCACCAAGCAAAAGGGTATTTTTACACACTTCTTTTGTGGTCACCACCGTGTCAAGTGTTCTGTGGGATACAAATGAAATATGAAATATAGTCTCTATGATTGAAGTTTAAATTTGAGTTTGAGAAACATAAACAAGAAACATAAAACAAAATCTGAGTAACATAAGGAATCGTGCACACAAAATTTTGCAATCCAGACACCGGGTACCAAAAGAACATGCAGGAGGAAGAGATAAACAGGGAATCTGAGAGAAGATTCAGGCAAATTGTGAAAAACTGAGGATGGATAAATGGGTATGATTTGGGCAGAAACCATTGGGGAAGACAGTGCTACAGGGGAACCAAAAAATGGAGAGCCCAGAAATGCAAGGGAATATGATGAGTTTGTGTACAGATAGCCTGTTAGTCTGATATAGTGGGGGATTTATGAACGAGAGTGGGCAGTAGTGAAACACGAAAAGAGGTCATGAAACAAAGTGTGGTTTAGTATGATGTTAGCTTTTATTTGGAAGAAACAGCTCTTTAAGTTTATCAGCAAAGGGATTACTTGGTTACAGTGATACTTATAAGAGAATAGACTGACAATAGCAAGGAGGTTGGATGTGAATGGGTTTAGCCGCGTTTGGGAGGTCTATTAGGCAGTTCAGATGATCCTGCGTTGAGTGTGTGAGGGCTTAGAATAAGGTGGTGGTAGGGGCGCCTGGGTGGCTCAGTCGGTTAAACGTCCGGCTTCGGCTCAGGTCATGATCTCACAGTTCGTGGGTTCAAGTCCCACGTCAGGCTCTGTGCTGACAGCCAGCGCAGAGCCTGGAGCCTGTTTTGGATTCTATGTTTCCCTTTCTCTCTGACCCTCCCCTGCTCACATTGTCTCTCTCTTGCAGAAATAAATAAAAAACGTTAAAAATTTAAAAAAAAAAGAATAAGGTGGTGGTAGTGTATGGAATTACATAGGGTATATAGCAGGGAATTATGGGGCAAAGCTGATTGAGTTTTTGACTGTGTCTGATGAAGGAAAAGTGATATTGTGGGCAGAAGGCAGCTGGCTTGAGAAAAAATTAATTTTTGGATATTTTGTTTAAGGAGCGAGTTCCCTTTCCTTGTTTATTGATCTAAGTCCAGTAGGCCAAAAAAAAATTAATTTAGTACCTATTGATGTCAGAAGCTATTCTGAGGGATAAAATAAATTAAAATGATTAACTTGTTTCTTTAAAGCATAATTATAGTTTATATTATAATACATATGTATACAAAGATTACAAAAGTAAAAAGGGAATAATATGGAGGTAAAATACTTATGTAAAATTTTATACAAAGTCAAAGTGCAGTTGTTAGGATTTACATTGTGGGGGGGAGTGAAGAGACAATGACTTTGTGTTCATATAATATTATAGATAAATCCTGCCTGATTTTAAGCATATTTTTCTTACTAATAGATAATAAATATTCATTATAGAAGCTTTAGAAAATACTCATGTATTTTATTTAATAAGACATTATTTACTAATATGTTTGGAAATCTATTTCTCTTTTTAATAAAATCGAATTGTTAGTATTTTTTATTACAAAATAACTGTCTTTGAATTTTTTAATGACTTCATAATACCTTGTATTATGCTTCATAATTTTTGCTAAGTATTGCACAGTTGGATATTTAGTTCACTTCTAATACTTTGTTACTTAAAATAATGCAAAGAACATCTGACAGCTTAGTTTTTGAATATATTCATGAACCGTCTCTCAGAATAAATTTCTGGAAGTGGAAAACACTATACAAATTTTAGACATTATATTGCCAAATTTCTTACTTGAGAATAGGAATTATCTTTGCTAATATAATAGGCAAAAACAGCACCTCACATTTATACTTGACTTTACTTCTTAGTTAAATATATTAGTAGTTTTTCTGTTTGAATTGTTTTTTTCTCGTCCTTTGTCCATTTTTTATGGGATCTTTTGTCCTTTTTACTCTTCTGCAAAAGTTCTTTAGGGCCACCTGCATGGCTCAGTCAGTTAAGTGTTCGACTTCAGCTCAGGTCATGATTTCACGGTTCGTGGGTTTGAGCCCCGCATCAGGCTCTGTGTTGACAGCTCGGAGCCTGGAGCCTGTTTTGGATTCTGTGTCTCCCTCTCTCTCTGACCCTCCATTGCTCACGTTGTCTCTCTCTCTCAGAAATAAATGAAGCATAAAAAAAATACTTCAAAAAAGTTCTTTAAGTATATTGACATCACATATGTTGCAGATATTTTTCTTAGTTTGTTATTTACCTTCTAATTTTGTTTACAATATTTTTGTATTAACTTCCCCCACACAATAGTTCAGGAATCTCTGTGAGTGAAGGAATAGAGAAAAGTGGAGATAGAAGATATTAAAAAAATAAAATATTCTGTTTTTCTGGTAAAGGGCTTTATCTTTGTGGGAGAAAAATCTCCAGATAACACGTGACAGGAAGTCAACAGAAGATGAGATGAAATTTTCATTTATTTCTTTCATTAGCAAATACTGTTTGATTATGCTTTAACAAGAAAATCAGGGCAATTATATATGTTGCAAATGCAATTGAGTCCTTCCTTAGTCTTTCTATAACTTCTTCTTGTTTTGTTTTTCTCAGAAATATTTTGATCTATGTCTAGTCATGAACTCATTTGATTACATTTGCTTTTCATATTTACCTGTTATACCATTTTTTCCCTCTAGGTCACGCAAGATAAATTAGCCATTTTTAGGGATATGCTCTCTGAAGAGCCATAAGTTACTCAGCAAAAGAAAGATGAGCTCATGAAATAAAATCTAGGAAATGCAAATCATTAATAATTGATTGATCAGCAATCAATATATCAAAGGTGTCTGAACACAACTATATACTCAATATTCAGAGGTTAAAGCTTATTTGTAATCTTTTTCTTTCCTTCACTTCATTATAATGAGATTAAATAAAATCTTTAAACTTTCATCTTTCTAATCTTAAGTCACTCTTGGCTTAGCAAATATCACACACTTTTTTTCATTTACAGGATTGCTTTGTCCTGGACTCTGTAGTTGCACACTGAAATGGAAGTAGAAATGCTATTGGGTGCCTGCAATTTTGTGCGAATTCTGGTGATCTTTTTCCTTATTGTGGATTGGTTTCTTCCTGAACTCCTTTTAAAAACCACTGTGGCCTTATATACCAAAAACTCTTTACAGAAACAAGGGATGCTTCTAATAACAAAAATAAAGCATGTGGCTTATGATCTCTTTTAAGACCATGACATGAATAATCTTTGCCAAAGGTTTAGATTAAAGTCATAAATTATTCCAACACTTGGGCAGACGTAGACTTCGTTTTCCATTATAGGCCCTGAAATGAGGGAAAATGGACCCTTTCTTACATTGCTTGAGCTTTCATTCTACCCTCATTGTTCCTTTCTTTGAACAGCCTCTAAGCTAAACACAAGACGATGAGTGTTGGCAAAAATATTCATTAGAATCAGATTAAAACTGTGTGCAGTTTAGGAAAATATCTTGCCTTAGAGCAATATATTCTCTTGGTTCACTCTGAAAGTCTAGCTGCCAAATTAAGAACGAAAGGGAATGGACAAGTCTTACCTGGAGCTTGTTAAATGCATATTTGTTTCTTAATTAGAAAATGCACAATTGGGACACATCATTTGACTGTCTATAGGTATATACTTTTCTTTCACCAATAATGTTGCTTCAAGCCATTCTTGAAATACGGTGTTCCAATAAATGTGACAACGCCATGTGGAAATCCCAGGTGTTGAAACTGATTGTCAGTATGTTTCTCTGCTGGAAAGGTGGCTTTTTCATGGCTCTACGTGTCAGAGAAGAACACTTCCTGAGAAGCTCAATATTCCAGTCTGAGTGCTGGCTGCTGTAATTGGACAAAAGATTACAAAACTAGATGTTAAGAGCTACTCAAAATGTTTCTCACTGGTGCCTGGCTTTTAATCCTATCTCTATGGATTCCATTCCGTAGTTACCCAATGTCCCCAACATTACTGAGAACTGGTGGAATAGAGATAAAAGCTGGAAACTAAAAGACTAGAATCTGATTCTATCACTAACATGCTATGCAACCTTAAGCAAGTCCTGAATCTTTCAGAGCCTTATCAATACAATATGGATAATTATATTTAATTGTTAGGACTGTAGAAAAATAAATGGAGATTCTGTTATACTTAGGGCAGTTCTGGGTATTTAGTGGGAATTCCATTAATGCTTATTATAGAAATTAGCTTCATTCATTCGTCCAACAGGTATTTATTGTGTGTCTACCTTAGGCCAGGGTCTTATCTAGTTTCTTGGGATAAGTCAGTAAATAAAATAACTACTCTGTTGGGCTATGTGTGTGTGTGTGTGTGTGTGTGTGTGTGTGTGTGTATACCTGCGTGTTGTTGCCCTAGATAATCAGCGAGTAAACAAATAAATAAGTTAATAGAAGGTGATTTGTGCTATTTTGAAAAGAAAGGGCCAAACAGAAGGAATCTCAGAGGAACAGAGAGTGACAAAAGTAGAATATATTTCTTGATATACAGAGGAATCTTCCAAAGTAAGTTGAGGGTTTGGTAGTGATTGGAATGAAATGAGCCACTAGTATATCTGTCATATGCTTGGTTGGGAAAAAGAACAAAGGTCCGAAAAGACTGGAATAAAAAGAACAAGGAAGACATGGAAGGAAATGAGGTCAGAGAGGATGTGGGTGGGGTTGATACAGATTATATAGAGTCTCCTAGGTTGTTTAAAGACTTTGGTTTTTATCTGACTAATAATTTGAAACAGTGGGGTTATGTGGTAAGATTTACATTTAAAAATTTTTTTAATGTTTTATTTATTTCTGAGAGAGAGAGAGAGAGCGTGAGCAGGGGAGGGTCAGAGAGAGAGGGAGTCAAAGACTGAAACAGGCTCCAGGCTCTGAGCTGGCAGTCAACACAGAGCCCGACGCGGGGCTCGAACCCACGAACCGCGAGATCATGACCTAAGTGAAAGTCGGACGCTTAACGACTAAGCCACCCAGGTGCCCCTAAAAGAAACATTCTTACTACCACAGGATAGGCTGTTTAAGGGCAGGAATTAAAGTTCAAGAGGCCAGTTAGGAAGATGTTGTAATGGTGAAGGAAAGATGTGACCATGCCTTGAACCAGAGTGGTACCTTAGTAGATGATGGCTAATAATCAGACTTGGGAATAAGAGTCAAAGATGACGCTTAGGTTTTTAGTTTTGGGTAATTATAGGAATGGAGATGCATATACTTATGTGGGCCGAACACATTTGGGAGGGAAAATAAAGGAACTGATTACATATATTATGTGTGAGATGTCTTAGTTAATTTTGTTCGGATGAGTGCTTAGGACTAAAGATATAAAGTTGGGAGTTGTCCGCATATAAACGGATTGGACAGACCAGAGAGGAGTTTGGGTTCCTGGGGAACCATAGCTCTGAGCGTCTGGCACATGAAAGGGACCTAGTGGTAAAGGAAGCTGAGATGAGAACCAAGCAATAGTCATGTCTTTGATGTCAGATGAAGAAAATGTTTGAAAGAGAGGGTGATTATATGTATCAATCTACTTGGCCAAACCACATGAAGACACATAATTGACCAGTGAATTGACCCAGCTGTTTTGAAGATTTTACTTAGCAAATCAAACTTCTGGGCAAATTCAGAGTAATTTTCTCTTGACTGCTACTTTTCCTGAGTATGAGCATACTTCCAATTTCTTTACATGCTGTGTAGTTTTTGGCTAAATATTGGACTTTTTTGGGGTGTCTGGGTGGCTCAGTCAGTTGAGCTTCTGACTTTGGCACCAGTTATGATCTCATGGTTTGGGAGTTCAACACCCCCATAGGGCTCTGTGCTGACAACTTGAAGTCCTGAGCCTGTTTCAGATTCCGTGTCTCCCTCTCTCTCTGCCTCTCCCTGGCTTGTGCTCTGTCTCTGTCTCAAAAATAAATAAACATTAAAAAATTTAAAAAACAACAAAAAACTTGTATTTTTTATAAAATATTGTGGATTCTGTTTCATAGCAGACCAAACTCAGCAACATAAAAAGGATTATGTACTATGTTAAAATAGCATTTATCTCAAGAATGCAAAATTGGCTTACAGCCAAAAAAGTGAATTAAAAACAGTACTTTAAAGGAAAATAAACGTTGGTTAAATATTAAAATTAAAAGTCAGTTTATTATTAAAAATTCATGTCTAATGATCATCTTACTGATGCAGAAAAAGCTTTAGACAATCCAACATTATTCATGATAAAAACTCTCAAGGAGCTAGAAACAGAGGGCTTCCTTAACCTGATAAGGTGACCACAAAATCCTATAGCTAAAATGATACTAAATGGTGAAGGATAAATGCTTCCCCCCAAAAAAACTGGAAATAAGAAAGGAAGTCTGCTTTCACCACATTTATTAACATGGTACTAGAGGTTTTAGCCAGTACACTAAGGCAACAGAAAGGATTTTCTAGGTTGAAAAAGAATTAGTAAAACTCTTTATTTGCAGACAACATGATCTTAGATATGGAAAATTGTAAGGAACAAAACAAAAGATCCCTGAGAGATCTAATAAGTGAGTTACGGAGGTTGTGGGATGAATGATCAGTATGCAAAATCAATGGCATTTGTATATACTAGCAGAATTTCATTCTGAAAATGAAATTAATGAAACAATTCAGTTTGCAATAGCATCAAAAAGAATACAATACCTGTCATAAGTTTAATCAAAGATGTGTAAGACTTGAACACTCATAGAAAATATGAAATGTTGCTGAGAAAGTTTAAAGAGAATCTAAATAAACGAGGTATTCCAGGTCATGGGTTGAAAGATAATAATTCTTTCCAAATTGATCTAAAGAGCCAGTGCAATTCCTACTAAAATCTCAGAATGCACTTGTAGAATTTGAAGCCTACTCCCAAAACATTAATGGAAATGTAACAGACTCAGAATACCCAAAGCATTTTGGAGACCAGATAGGATTTCAAAACTTACTATAGAGTTAGGATACACGGCTAGGCAGGTAGAAGTGTAAGGGTAAACGTGGGGGTCAATGACACAGAATAGAGAGCACAAAAACAAACTCATGCATTTATAGTCAATTGATTTTGAACAAAGTTGCCCAGGTAGCTCTTTTTAACAAATGGTTCCATAATCACTGGGGATCCAAATATTAAAAAAAAAAAAAAAAGACATCTAGTTTATTCTATACACAGAATTAACCAAAATAGATCATATTCCTAACGTAAGAGCTAACTCTATGAAACTTCTAGGTTAAAACATTGGATGGGGCACCTGGGTGGCTCATTCGGTTAAAGTGTCTGTCTTTGGCTCAGGTCATTATCTCATGGTTTGTGGGTTCAAGTCCCATGTCGGGCTCTGTGTTGACAGCTCGGAGCCTGGACCCTGCTTCAGGGCCCTGTGTCTCTCTCTCTCTTTCACCTCTCCCACTCATGCTCTGTCTCTCAAAAATAAATAAATGTTTAAAAAATTGGAAAAATCTTAGTGATTTAGGTTTGACAAGTATTTCTTAGATATTACACCAAGAAAAGAGAAATAAAATAGTAAGTTAGATTTCATTAGAATTTAAAACTTTTGTTCTAAAAAGGCAGAATTAAGGAAACAAGAAGACAAGGCAAAAACTGGGGGAAAATATTTGCAAATCAAATATCTGCTATAAAAGCACGATCCTGAATATATAAAGAACTCTTAAAACTCAATCCTAAGAAGACAAACAACCCAATTTAAAAAAATTATTTGGGGGGCTCCTGGGTGGCTCAGTTGGTTAAGTGTCCAACTTCGGCTCAGGTCACGATCTCACAGTTTGTGCGTTTGAATCCCGAGTAGGGCTCTGTGCTGACAGCCCAGAGCCTGGAGCCTGCTTCCGATTCTGTGTCTCCCTGTCTCTCTGCCCCTCCCCCGCTTGCGCTCTGTCTGTCTTTCTCTCTTTCAAATATAAGTAAACATTAAAAAAATTATTTGAACAATAATTTACCAAAGATAAAATAACAAATGAGTATACAAAGTGACACTCAACATAATTTCTAGTTAAGGAAATAAAAATGAAAACCATAATACAATACCATTATAAAACAAAGGCTCAAAGGCTAAAATTTTAAAAGACAAACAATCCCAAGTTTTGGCAAGGACCTGGAGAAACAGGCATTTTCTATAAATTTGAGTATCCACTTGTTTCAGTCAGAAATTCTACTACTAGTTATTTAGCAGAGAAATAAAATGCACATTTATGAATTTGTATATGAATATTCATAGAAGCTTTCTTTATTTTTAGTATCTCTAAGCTAGTAATAACTTAGATATGCATGGGCATATGGTATATTTATACAACAGAAAACTACTTAGGAATATAAGGGAACAAATTCTTGGCATATGCAACAATGCGGATGAATCTCTAAAACATTACACTGCACGGAGGGAACTAGATACAAGGAAGTATATTCTGAGTGGTTTCCTTTATCTGAGCTCTGAGAAGATATGAACTAATTTATAATGGTAGAAAGATCAGTGGTTGCCCGGGGCCAGAAGGTGAAGTGGATTGATTATAAAAAATCAAGGGGCGCCTGAGTGGATTGTTCAATTAAGTGGTCTAGTCTTTGGTTCCGGCTCAGGTCATGATCTCCCAGTTTGGTTTGTGAGTTAGAGCCCCGCACTGGGCTCTGTGGTCATAGTGCTGAGCCTGCTTTGGATCCTCTGTCTCCTTCTTTTCTTCCCTTCCCCCTACCCCCATCTTTCTCTCTCTCAAAAATAAATAAACGTTAAAAAAATTAAAAAAAGAATCAGGAAATTATTTTGGGTGTGATGGAAATATTTTTTTCTTTGTGGTGGTAGTTACACGGATATGGACATTTGTCAAAATTCACTTGTACACTTAAAATGGGTGTATTTGGTGATTATAAATTATAGTTTCATAAGCTTGATTTAAAATATATATGTTTTTAAAAGTAGTATAGCAAAGAATATCATATACTTGCATTTTCCTGCATTTTCGCCAGTGGTTTTTTGGTGTAGACCAACCCAAATGTGATTGAGGGGCCAAACTGAATTTGTATATGATTTACTAGATACTGCCAAATTCCCCTTCATGAATATTACACCATATTGCATTCCCAGTCATAAAGTGACAGAGAACTATTTCCCCAGCCTTGATAACTGTGTGCTGCAAATTTAGATATTTGTCAATATCCAACAGAGATATATGAAATCTTAGTGTATTTTTAATTTGCATTTCTAAAAAATGTATGAGCAAGCTTGAAGAACATTTTACATATTTAAGACCAATTTCTCTCGGGTCTTTTCCACCAGACTCTCTTTTATTATTTTAAATAGAGCTTTTGATTTTTAAAAAATTTGTTTTTAAAAGCTCCTTATATATCAAGGACATTAATCCTTCATCTGTGATATAAGCTGTAAATATTTTTTTCCAGTTTTTCTTTTCACTTTGCTTATGGTGTTTTTTTATGCCATCGGATTTGTGTTATCTTTTCATAAAATTGAATGTGACACATTTATTTGATATATTTGGATTTTGATGCATAGTTAGGAAAGTTTTCTTTAGTGTCAGGTTACAGAAGAACTTAAGAGAAACACTATTCCAGCTTTATTTTGTTTTCAGATGGGAAATATCACAGTTAGTTGTAATGCTGATGGTAATCATCTGATAGAAAGAAAAAAATGATAATGTATAAAGGAGGGAAAACTCACTATAGTGAAGTTCAAGATAATGGGATTGAGCCAAAAGAGTAGGATTGTAAATATCCTAGATAATTTTAAAGAATATAGCAGAAGAAAGGAAAATAAAATTTCTGTTATAGGGAAACAAAAAGTATTGACTTCAAAGTTTTTCCACACAGATCTTCTATATTGAGAACTATCATTGTTCAGGACTTCTTGTCATTTATTCTTAAATTTAGTTGGGCTTAGGTGCCTTATTAGCACAGCTGGTAGCACTTCAGTCTCATAATTTGATTGGACTGAAATTTATATAACATATTTACATGAAGCATAGCCATTTTAAAGTGAAGAATTTAACAGTATTTACTACATTCACAGTGCTGTGCAATCACAACCACTATCTGGTTCTAAATAATTTTCTGCACCTCCCCTTCCTCCAAAAACTCCATACTCATTAAGCTGTTACTCCTCATTCTCCCTCCCCCACCCCCTAGCAATCATCAATCTGCTTTCTGTTTCTATGGATTTACCTATTTTGGATATTTCATTTGATCGAAATCTTATGATATATGATTTGTGTCCCTGTTCTTTCATCTAGCATCCTGATTTCAAGATTCATTCACATCGTATCATATGTCAGCAATTCATTCATATTATGGGCAAATAACATTGCATTGTATGGCTATACCAAGATTTATTTATCTATTTATCTGTTGATAGACATTTGGGTGGTTTTATTCACATCTTCACCAACTCCTGTCATTTTCCATTAAAAAATATTGTAGCCATCCTAGTAAGTGTGAGGTGGTAGCTCACTGTTGTTTTGAATTGCATCTCACTAACGACTAATGATGCTGAACATCTTTTCATGAGTTTATTGGCCATTTCATATCTTTTTTGGAGAAATATCTTCAAGTCACTTAACTCTTTAAAAAATTGGTTTGTTTGCCTTTTGTGTTGTTGAATTGTAGGACCTTTTTATATATTCTGGATACTAGACTCTTACTTGATATATGATTTGCAAAGATTTTATCCTGTAGGTTGTCCTTTTACTTTCTTGATAATGTCCTTCAATGAACAAGAAGTTTTAATCCTGATGAAGTCCAATTTATTCTTCTCTTGTTGCTCATGCTTTTGATGCTTTATCCAAGAATCTATTGTTAAATCCAAGGTCATGAAGATTCATCCCTATGTTTCCTTCTAAGAGTTTTATGGTTTTAGCACTTCTGTTTAGGTCATTGATCCATTTTGAGTTAATCTTTGTATATGGTGTGAGTTGGGGCATGACACAGCACCATTTATTGGAGTGACTATTTTTTTTTAAGTTTATTTATTATTGAGAGAGAGAGCATGAGTGGGGGAGGGTCAGAGAGAGAGAGGAAGACACAGAATCCAAAGCAGGCTCCAGACTCTGAGCTGTCAGCACAGAGCCCGATGCAAGGCTCCAACCCACACACTGTGAGATCATGACCTGAGCGGAAGTCAGACGCTTAACCAACCAAGCCGCCTAAGCACCCCTTGAGTAGCCCATTGGATGGTCTGGGCACTCTTATCAAAAATCAATTGACTATAGATTTGTGGGTTTATTTCTATTCCATTGGTCTATATGTCTATCCTTATGCCCAAACCAGGTTGTTTTGATTTAGTTTAGAAGTAAATTTTGAAATCAGAACGTGTGCACCTTCCAATTTTGTTCTTCTTTTTTCAATATTGTTTTGGCTATTTGGGGTCCCTTGAAATTCCATATGCATTGGAGGATCTTTTCCATTTCTGCAAAAAAAAAAGGGCTATTGGAATTTTGATAGAGATTGCATTGAATCTGCAGATCACTTGAGGGGAGTACTGGCCTCTTATGAGTATTAAGTCTTCCAATTCTTGAACATGGGATGTCTTTCCATTAATTAAGATCTTCTTTAATTTATTTCACAATTTTTTTCTATTTTCACTGTATAAATCTTTTACCTCCTTGAGTAGTCTTTTAGATATTTTATGTTTTGCATACTATTATAAATGGAATTATTTTCTAAATTTCCTTTTGAATTATTCATTGATGGTATATATAAATACGATTGATTTTTGAATGTTGGCCTTGTGTCCTGCATCTTTGTTGAATTTATTTATATGTGTGTATGTGTGTACTCTTTCGAATCTTCTGTGTATAAAATCATGCCATTTGTGAATAAAGACAGTTTTACTTCTTCCTTGCCAATTAATACCTTTATTTTTTTAATTAACTAATTACTCTGGCTAAAACTTCCAGTAAAATGCAATATAGCCAGGGTGAAAGCAGGCATCCTTATCTTGTGAGGGGAAGCTGTCACTCTTTCACTGCTGAGTACAATGTTAGCCATGGATTTTCATAAATGGTATTAATAATGTTGAGGAATTTCTCTCCTATTCTTAGTTTTCTGAGTGACTTTATCAGGAAGCGGTATACGATTTTGTGAAATGCTTTTCTGCATCAGTTGGGATGGTCATGTCATCATTTTTCTTTTGTTCTATTAATTTGGTTTACTGTACTGATTGATTTTCACATGTTGAACCATCTTTGCATTCCTGAGATAAAGTCGATTTGGTCACTGTGTATAATCCTTTAAGTATGCTGTTTAATTCAGTTTGCTAGTATTCTGTTGAGGAATTTTTCTTTTCATATTCATAAAGAGACATTAGTCAGTAGTTTGCTTTTCTCAGGATGTCTGGCTTTGGCATCAGGGTTATCCTGGCCTCATAGAATTGGTTTGGTGGTGCTCTTTTCTCTTTTACTTTTCTTTTTTCTTTTCTTTTCTTTTTTTTAATAGTTTATTGTCAAGTTGGTTTCCATGTACCACCCAGTGCTCAACCCACAAGTGCCCTCCTCCATGCCCATTATCCCCATCCCCTCCCCCCTGTACCCATAAGCCCTCAGTTTGTCTCAGCATTCAAGAGTCTCTCATGATTTTCCTCCCTCCCTCTCCCCCACTAATTCCCCCCTACTTCTCCCCCATGGTCCTCCATTAAGTTCCTCCTAATCCTCCTATATGTGCAAACATATGATATTTGTCCTTCTCTGCTGGACTTATTTCGCTCAGCATCACACCCTCAAGGTCCATCCATGTTGCTACACATGGCCAGATTTCATTCTTTATCATTGCCATGTAGTATTCTATTGTATAGATAAACCACATCTTCTTGATCCATTCGTCCGTTGATGGACACTTAGGCTCTTTCCATGTTTTGGCTATTGTGGAGAGTGCTGCTATGAACATTGGGGTCCATGTGCCCCTATGCATCAGCACTCCTGTATCCCTTGGGTAAATTCCTAGCAGTGCTATTGCTGGGTCCTACGGGAGTTCTATTGTTAATTTTTTGAGGAACCTCCACACTGTTTTCCAGAGGGGCTGCACCAGTTTACATTCCCGCCAACAGTGTAGGAGGGTACCCATTTTTCCACATCCTCGCCAGATTCTAGAGTCCTCTGATTTGCTCATTTTAGCCACCCTGACTGGCGTGAGGTGGTATCTCAGTGTGGTTTTGATTTGTATTTCCGTGATGAGGAGGGATGCTGAGCATCGTTTCATGTGTCTGTTGGCCATCTGGATGTCCTCTTTGGAGAAGTGTCTGTTCATATCTTCTGCCCATTTCTTCACTAAATTGTTTGTTTTTCAGGTGTGGAGTTTGGTGAGTTCCTTATAGATTTTGGATACTAGCCCTTTATCTGGTATGTCATTTGCAACTATCTTTTCCCATTCCGTCGGTTGACTATTAGTTTTATGGATTGTTTCCTTTGCCGTGCAGAAGCTTTTAAACTTGATGAGGTCCTAATAGTTCATTTTTGCTCTTGATTCTCTTGCTTTTTGGGATGTGTCAAGTAAGAAATTGCTGCGGTTGAAGTCAAGGAGGTTTTTCCTGCCTTCTCTAGGGTTTTGATGGTTTCCTGTCTCACGTTTAGATCCTTTATCCATTTTGAGTTTATTTTTGTGTATGGTGTGAGAAAATGATCTAGTTTCATTCTTCTGCATGTTGCTGTCCAGTTCTCCCAGCACCATCTGTTAAAAAGGCTGTCTTTTTTCCATTGGATATTCTTTCCTGCTTTGTCAAAGATTAGTTGGCTGTACACTTTTGGGCCCAATTCTGAGTTCTCTATTCTATTTCATTGTTCTATTTGTCTGTTTTTGGCAATAACATACTGTCTTGATGACAGCTTTGTAGTAGAGGCTAAAGTCTGGGATGGTGATACCTCCCGTTTGGTTTTATTTTTCAGTATTACTTTGGCTATTCGGGGTCTTTTGTGGTTTCATACAAATCTGAGGATAGTTTGTTCTAGTTTTGAGAAGTATGTTGGTGCAATTTTGAATGGGATTGCATTGAATGTGTAGATTGCTTTGGGTAGTAATGACATTTTAACTATATTTACTCTTCCGATCCATGAGCATGGAATGTTTTTCCATTTCTTTGTGTCCTCTTCAATTTCCTTCATAAGTTTTCTATAGTTTTCATCATACAGATCTCTTATATCCTTGGGTAGGTTTATTCGTAGATATTTTATGGTTTTTTGTGCCATTGTGAATGGGATCCGTTTCTTGATTTCTCTTTCTGTTGCTTCATTATTGGTGTATAAAAATGCAACCGATTTCTGTACGTTGATTTTGTATCCTGCAACTTTGCTGAATTCTTGGATCAGTTCTAGTAGGCTTCTGGTGGAGTCTGTCAGGTTTTCTATGTAGAGTATCATGTCGTCTGCGAAAAGTGAAAGTTTGACTTTTTCTTTGCCAATCCTGATGCCTTTTGTTTCCTTTTGTTGTCTGATGGCTGATTCTAGGACTTCCAGCACTATGTTAAACAACAGTGTTGAGAGTGGACATCCCTGCCGTGTTCCTGATCTCAGGGGGAAAGCTCTCAGTTTTTCCCCATTGAGGGTGTTAGCTGAAGGCTTCTCATAGATGGCTTTTATGATGTTTAAGTAGGTTCCTTCTATCCCGACTTACTCGAGGGTCTTTATTAAGAAGGGATGCTGTATTTTGTCAAATGCTTTTTCTGCATCTATCGACAGGATCATACGGTTTTTATCTTTTCTTTTGTTGATGTGATGTATCACATTAATTGATTTGCAAATATTGAACCAGCCCAGTAATCCATGAATGAATCCCACTTGATCTTGGTAGATAATTCTTTTTATGTGCTTGCAAGTATCTTGTTAAGGATTTTTGCATTTGTATTCATCAAAGATATTGGCTTGTAGTTCTCTTTTTGTGCTGGATCTCTGTCTGGCAAGGGAATCAAAGTGATGCTGGCTTCATAAATGAGTCTAGAAGTTTTCCTCTGATTTGTATTCTTGGGAATAGTTTGAGAAGAATGGTTATTAATTCTGTTTTAAATATCTGGTAGAATTCCCTAGGGAAGCCATCTGGCCCAGGACTCTTATTTTTTGGGAGATTTTTGGTAACTGATTTTATTTCCTCAGTAGTTATGGGTCTGTTCAGGTTTTCTATCTCTTCTTGTGTGAATTTTGGTAGTGAGGGTGTGTTTAGGAATTTGTCCATTTCTTCTAAGTTGTCTAGTTTGTTGGTATATAATTTACATAGTATTCCCTGATAATTGCTTGTATTTCTGAGGGATTGGTTGTAATACGTCCATTTTCATTCTTAATTTTATGTATTTGACTGCCCTCTCTTTTCTTTTTGAGAAGCCTAGCTAGGGGTTTGTCAATTTTGTTTATTTTTTCAAAAAACCAACTCTTGGTTTCATTGATCTGTTCAACTGTTTCTTTGGTTTCTATACTGTTTACTTTTGCCCTGATTTTTATTATTTCTCTTCTTCTACTGGGTTTGGGGTGCTCTTGTTGCTCTCCCTCTAGTTGCTTTAGGTGAGCTGTTAGATTTTGCACATGTGCTTTTTCTTATTTCTTGAAATAGGCCTGGAGTGCAATGTACTTTCCTCTTAGGACTGCCTTTGCCGCATCCCATAGGGTTTGGATTGTTGTATTTTCATTTTCATATGTTTCCATATATTTTTAAATTTCTTCTCTAATTGCCTGATTGGCCCGTTCATTCTTTAGTAAGGTGTTCTTTAACCTCCATGTTTTTGGAGGTTTTCCAGACTTCTTCCTGTGATTGATTTCGAGTTTCACATAGCATTGTGATCTGAGAATGTGCATGGTATGATCTCAATTCTTTTATATTTACTGAGGGCTGCTTTATGTTCCAGTATGTGATCTATCTTGGAGAACATGCCATGCACACTTGAGAAGAAAGTGAATTCCAGAGCTTCAGGTCGTAGAGTTCTAAATATATCTGTCAAATTCATCTGGTCCAATGTGTCATTTAAGTCCATTGTGTCTTTATTGATTTTCTGTCTAGTTGATCTATCCATTGCTGTAAGTGGAGTATTAAAATCCCTTGCTATTAGCACATTCTTGTCTATAAGAGTGTTTCTGTTTGCGATTAATTGTTTTATGTGTTCAGGTGCTTCCATATTTGGTGCATAGACATTTATAATTGTTAGCTCTTCCTAATGGATAGACCCTGTAATTATTATATAATGCCCTTCTTCATCCCTTGTTACTGTCTTTACTTTAAAGTCCAGGTTGTCTGATATAAGTATAGCTACTCCAGCTTTTTTTTTTTTTTACTTCTAGTAGCATGATAGATATTTCTCCATCCCCTTACTTTTAATCTGAAAGTATATTCTAATCTAAAATGCCTTTCTTGTAGACAGCAAATAGATGGATTTTGTTTTTTTATCCAATCTGCTACCCTATGACTTTTGATTGGGGCATTTAGTCCATTTACACTCGGTGTTATTATTGAAAAATATGGGTTTAGGGTCATCGTGTCCTTTGTGGGATTTTTGCTTGTGGTGGTGTCTGTGGTATCTTGCATTTCTTAAACATTTCCCTCAGAGATTCCCCCTCAGGATTTCCTCTAGTGCTGGTTTAGTAGTGACGAATTCTTTCAATTTTTGTTTATTTGGAAAGATTTTTATCTCTTTCTATTCTGAACGACAAGCTTGCTGGATAGAGGATTCTTGGCTGCATATTTTTTCTGTTCATCACACTGAAGATTTCCTGCCATTCCTTTCTGGTCTGCTAAGTTTCAGTAGATAGGTCTGTCACCACTCTGATAGGTTTCCCTTTGTATGTTAGGGCCCTTTATCCCTAGCTGCTTTCAGAATTCTCTCTTTGTCCTTATATTTTGCCAGTTTCACTATGATATGTCGTGCAGAAGACCGATTCAAGTTATGTCTAAGGACAGTTCTCTGAGCCTCTTGGATTTCAATGTCTGTTTCCTTCCCCAGATTGAGGAAGTTCTCTGCTATGATTTGTTTAAGGACTCCTTTGGCCCCTTTCCTTCTCTCTTCCTTTTCTGGAATTCCTACGATATGTATATTATTCCATTTTATTGTATAGCTGAGCTCTTGAACTCTCCTTTCGTGTTCTTGTATCAGTTTATCTCTCTTTCTCAACTTCCTCTTTTTCTATAATTGTTTCTTCTAAATCACTTATTCTCCTTTCTGTCTCTTCAATCCATGCATTGGACACCTCCATTTTATTTTTTTTCTCATTAATAGCATTTTTTAATTCATCACAACTATTTTAAGCTCATAGTCTTTGTAGCAATAGTTTCTCCGATGTCTTCCATGCCTTTTTCAAGCCCAGCAATTAATTTTATGACTATTGTTCTTGTTCAGTTATTTTTCTTATATCTGTTTTGAGTAGTTCTTTAGCTGTCATTTCTTCCTGGAATTTCTTTGGAGGAGAGCTCTTTCATTTTGTCATTTTGGTTAGCTTTCTATCTCTTGTTAGTTTTAAAAGCTTGTTATGCACTCTGCACCTGTGAGCGCTGCTGTACCAAAGAAGGCTCTTTGTCTGTCCAGGGCCTGTCCATTCAGAAAGTGTCCTTTGAATGGTATCTCTTGGTCTCTCTTGTTGAGACCTTGGTTACTTTATTTTCCTACTTGTAGTAGTATTTGGGACTCTCCACCATGTGTACTTTGGCTTGTTTCTTGAGGTAGCCTTGGAAAAGAAAACAGAAAGACAAACACACAGGGAACAAAGGCACACAAACACACAGACAAGTCCGCAAACACACAAACTGAAAGGGAAAATGGAAAAGAAAAAAGAAAAGAGGAAGGAGGGAAGGTGAATAATAAGAAATAAAAATACATAAAAAAGAGAAAAAGAAGAAAGGAAAAGGAAAAAAGAAGGAACCCAATAGACAAAGGACTGTCTAAAGCATGTAACCAGATTTTTCAGCTACAAATAAATAGCCAGGTGTATGCAGTGCTGGTGGAAGAACATAGAGAAAGAGAGAAATAACAGGGTGGGGATGAAGCGAAATTGGAAATGAAATGAGTAGGCAGAAAGAATGAGAGCCTTTTTTCAAAGAGCGAAAGAGTGGAATATGGTTGGAGAAGAGGCAAAAGAAATGACAATGATCCTATCCAGAGAAACTATATAGTCTGATTACTCCAGAGAGAAAGAGATGAAAAGGTAGCGGTGGAGGTGTAGAATTTACATGTAGAGAATAGATTAAATGTGACTGTTTAAGCAAGCCAGTGACCAGAATTAATCAGGGCAGTGCATCCATGTTGGTCTTGTTCCATCTCCGGTAAAGAAAGAAAGAAAGAAAGAAAGAAAGAAAGAAAGAAAGAAAGAAAGAAAGAAAGAAAGAAAGAAACAGAGAGAGAGAGCGAGAGAGAAAGAGAGAGAGAGAGAGAGAGAAAGAAAGAAAGAAAGCAAGCAGGCAGCTTTCTAGCAGGGATGGGCATGGTTTTGTCCAGTGCGTGCCGTGAGAGTCCTGCCTTGGCGGTTGTGGGGAGAAGAGTGGCGGTGCCCCAGTCCCTTTTTGAACCAAGTGTTGCAACTCACTCCCTGTGCCGGGGGGCATAGCCAAGGTGGGCCATGCTCTATATCCCAAGCCATGCCTCGTTTCTAGATCTCAGTCTGCACGCCCCATTGAAATTGCCTGAAATATAAACTCACAGGCAATTCCCTCAGAGTAGTTTCAAGCCTCTTGCCTCCCCCCTGGGGATCCAGCCAGAATCCGCTGCTCCCGTCTCCCCTAGGTCAGGCTGGTGAGGGAGTAGCAGTTTCACCTGGGGTCGCCTGGGACCAGTGCGTCCTGCCTAGGGTCATCTGGACAGCAGGAAACCGGGTCCCTCTGTGTTCCGAGCAGAGATTTTCCTCTTCTCCAGCGACAGGGACAGTGTCTTGAGTAGTTTCGGCCCTCTTTTTTCCCCTAGACTCACTGCGGCTCCCTGCAGAGGGGGATCCCCACTCCCTCTGTGTCTCTGGCCTTGGCCCGATTTTATCTTCCCCAGTTCGCACTCACACTAGAAGGTTTTCTTAGCAGACTCTGTCTCCTTTTCCTCCCAAACTCCTGGATTCTGTAAGGTTTCCTATGACTTCAGACCTTCTCCATGTGAGAGATGGGGGCGAGTGAAATGTGCGCAGCTCCCTACTTCTCTTGCCTCCCTCGCTGACTTTTCTATTTTCAGCTAGAGTTTGAGAAGGACTGGAATTTATTCTTTGAATGTAGAATTCCCAAGTAAGCCACTTAGTCCTAGATTTTTCTTTGTTATAAGATTTTTGATGACTAATTTAATCTCTTCTAAATTTTTTTCAGATTTTTCTATTTCTTTTTGTGTCATTTTAGGTCATTTATGTATTATTTTTAAAGAATTAGTCCATATCATCTAGATTATCTAATTTTTGGGCCTATAATTTTCGTTGTAGTCTCATAATCCCTTATGTTTCTGTAGGGTTGGTAGTAATGTCTTCACTCCAATTTCTGATTTTAACTATTTTCACTTTATCCCTTATATTCTTAGTCTAGCTAAAGGCTTGTCAATTTTGTTGACATTTTCAAAGACAAAGCATTTGGTTTTGTTCATTGTTTTTGTTTATTTGTCTTTTGTTCTGTTTTTCATTCTTCTCTCTGAATAGACTATAATCATGGGTAAAGCCAAATTTGCAAGGAATCATTGTTCAAAGGCACAGAAAATTTTCTTGGTAAATTATTTGAAGCATGTAGGGGAGAAAAAATTCCCATTCTTTAAAAACTTTTGTTATGCAGACAAGATAGGAAATGGCTTTTATTCTATAAAAATACACAATGTTAATGTACAAATAAATATAAGGAATGTCAACATAAGTCATTAGCAGTTGTGATTCCAGTGCATACTAAAATCCAAAAACAAAGACTTTTATAAAATGGTGAACACAAGACTATATGTATTCAATATAAAGAAAGCGTAGAATCATGTTCATAAATGTTAAGATGTTAACTTCAACAAATTAACATCCATCCTGAAGACACAGAAAGTAAAGCTTTTTAAACAAGGTCAAGATTAAATGCAAAGCTGAGTCTACAGAGACCATTAAAATTAGAGTCAATTAAGGATGGTTGCTTTCTTCACTATTATTTAGAAGTTGAGGGCGCTACCCATTGGGCAAAGGAATCCTTACTATTATTTAAACAGGAGCATGGAAGTTCTGTCTTCTATAGTAAGACATGGAACAGAAATAAGTATATAAACCTCGATGAGGAAAACAACTGATCACTTTGTAGTTAAACAAATTTATGACTAAAATACCAAAGCAATCAATCAAAACTAAAAAATTTAATCTAAAATGTGAACAAACTGGTTGACATACAAACATCAAACACATTATCATGTGTCAGGAATGACTAGCTATAAAATAAAACAAAACTTGAAAAGATACATTTCAGTGTAGCTACAATACATAAGGTACCTTGGCATAATCTTAACCACCTCTTAGATTCCTTGGGTATTGCTGTGGTCAGGGTATACATTCCAGAGATGCTATGGGGTTATTGTTGGGAAACAGCATTGCAATTTATATTGAGAGTCCTTAAAATATTCATGCCCGTTTATTATACTAATTTTATATCTGGGAATTTGTCTGGAGGTAATGGTACAAAATGTAAGAGAAGTTATATACAGAAAGGTGTTTAGTCATCCAAAAGCAAATAGGAAATTATCAGAACAGATAATTATGCAAATATGGTGCATTATTATGGTGGAATGTAATCTGATTATTAAACATAATGCTTATAAAGATGCTTATGTAAGGTGAAAAAACATGGTATAAATTTTTGTTATGGTTTTATTTAAACTATATTAAACATTATTGGGAAAATACTCGGGGTAAAACAGTTTCAGATTGCTAATAGTGATTACTCTGTCATACTAACACAATAAGTAGTTTTCTGCTAAGTTGCAAAATGTCTGCAATTAGTTTTACATTAAAAAATAAAAACATACATATGTTTACTTATTTATCTGATTCATATTTTAAAATAATGGGAGAAAAGTAGTACTGAAAATATAAGTTTTTCATTTTAATAGTCCCTATTCCCTGTTCCCATCTTAAAATTTAGGATTTGTGTTTCATTCTTTTTTGTGTTGTGTGTATGTAGCTATTCATTATATTTTCTATGCAAGTAAGAGAATAAAACAATCTGTTTGTAAATGTATGAACCAGCACAGAAATACAGGGCATGTAAGAAGATTTCTCTTCATCAAACCCTTCTGCCCTTGGCAGTGTCTCCTTTTGCTTCAAAAATGAACAGATTAATGCATATCGTGCCAAACCTTTCTGTGGTTTTATTTACATTATACAAGTGCATTTAATGAATAAATTGTATTGCGTGACACTGTATAGATTTCTTCACTAACGAAACTGCAGCTCTGTGCATAGCTTTCTCCCTCAGCACCTGCAGCTGTACCTCATCCTTGTAACTGCTACATATTAGGAGAATCAACTTAAAATGAATCCTTTCCAAATTCTCCTTAGACTAGTGATTATGATTATGTTTATTGATTTCTTTCTGAGTTTCTATCAGTTTTTCTGCCATATGTTAAACTTCCTAATTCTCTTGTCTTCTTGGTGGAACATATCCTTTATTACATGAGAGATCTCTTTGGAGTACATTTTATTGCTGGGTTTGCTTGTCATTCTTTCTTGTATTCCATACCTTCCTCTTTGTTGACTGCTGCTATTACTTCTCCTTCTTTTTTGTCTATTCTTTGTTTTACGTGTCCTAAACTTTCATATTTAAAAACTAGTTTAGCTGAGCATAGCATTCTCTTTTCAAAATAATTCTTTTTTTTTTTTTTCCTAACTTGTATTCATTGAACAAATACTATGGACTCAGTAGGTTCCAGGAACCGTTCTAGATGCTGGAACTACAGCTGTGAACAAAACAGACCTTAGTCACTGCCTATCTAGAACTGATCATGAAAGCTTACATTCCATTAGATCTTTGGTCTGTGGGAATTCAGTAGAGTATAAACTAGAAATTTGCTGTCAATCTGTCTTCTAAGGCAAGTATTTAGAATTTGCTTTTCAACTGGAGTCTTAAATTATTTTCCAGGATGCGTCTGGATGCGTGACATTGGTGTCATTTATAGGCTTTAAGATTTTTCATTTCTTTGTCACTCAGTAGCTCTTTACATTGAGAAAATGCACCGTTATTACTTTTCTCATTATTCGTCTTTACCCTTTCTTTCATTCTCTCTTGCTTTCTTCCTCCTTCAATCTCTCTTTCTTTTTTTTTTCCTAGTAGTAGCATTTTATTAAAAGTATTATAAAGCAGTAAAACATCAAAACACATATTTTCATATCTCTCTTTCTGTCTCTATGAGATTTATGTAGATCCACTCATATTGGTCCTCTGTGCTTTTAACTTCATTCTTTTTTCTTTTATCTCTTTGTCTTTTTGTTCTGTATTTTAGATTTCTCATACTTTACCAGTACAACATTTTCAGCCATGTTCATTCTATTATTCAACTCTTCTTGTATTTTCTTCTATTTTCACGGAAGAATATTTTTTATGATACAGTATTCTCTTCAATCTCTCAAATGTACTAATTAAAATGTTTAATTTCTCATTTATATTCAAGTTATTTCTCTTCTTCCATGTTTTTTTTTCCACTTGTTAATTTGGGCTTTCATGCTTTTGGTTTTCCTTAAATGTCAGTTCTACTTGGTTGATTATACCCTCTTTTTGTTTTAAGTGGGGGAGGGACAGAGCAAAGGGAGAGAGGGAGAGAATCTCAAGCAGGCTCCACACTCAGCCTGAAGCCCGATATGAGGCTTGATCCTATGACTGTGGGATAATGACTGGAGCCAAAACCAAGAGTCAGACACTCAATACACTGAGCCACCCAGGAGCTCTGATTATATCTTTATAGTAGTTTTGGTATGTGCATATTTTTGACTGTGTTCATTTTTCTTCATGCTTATATTTAATTCTCACTTGTTATCTGTCCTCCAGGAATTCCTCATAGTTTTTGACTTATTGATGATACTTTCTCTTGTTTTCCATTAGGGTTGTGCACTTTTGAAAATAAATTTAAAATATTCTTCTAATAATTTTACAAGATTTTTGTATGATGGGAGATAAAAATTTGTAATCCAACTTCTATCTTGGGCTATATTTTAGTAGTTTTGCTTTTAATATGAATAACATATTTCTGACAGGTAAAATTTCTGATTATTGACACTTAAAATAATTTTAATAATTTGAAAAATATATCCCTGAATATTTATAGGGCATCTATAGTGTCAAAATATTTAAATTTTATATATTTTTTGATGAATACTTTTCAAAGATGGTGCAAATAGCATCTTTACCATGATATACAGAGAATAGGACCAAATTTGTCAGCTTGTTCCATTGTTACTCTTAAGATTAATTCATTGAAAGATATTCTCATGAAAAAGATACTCTGGATTCACGAAATATTTCAATATTAATCTTTCAACATTCTTAATTACTACCTTATTTATATTTTATTTAATAGTGTGGAACCGAACATATCACATAGGCTTAGATATATAAAGTGAGCACATAGTTTATTTTTATTTTAATTTAAACAAATTTTTATGTTTTAATTTTATTTTTGAGAGAGAGAGAGACAGAGCATGAGCAGGGGAGGGGCAGAGAGATAAAGAGACACAGAATCTGAAGCAGGCTCCAGGCTCTGAGCTCTCTGCATAGAGCCTGACATGGGGCTCGGACCTGAGCATTACCTGAGCATAACGGACACTTATGGACTGAGCCACCCAGGCACCCCCTAAAGTGAGCATGTGGTTTAGATTAGAGGAGAAAGAACAACTATGGCTTAGCTATCTTTTAAAAATTAATATGTTTTCTTATTTACATGAGACAGAAATGACGTACTTGTCATCAGAACATAGTTAACTTCTGGTCTTGAAAGAAGCTTTGCCGTACTAGAGGCCAATGTGCACCACTTCTCCATGGTCATAACTGCCCAGGTTAAGCCCTGGGCATATAATGAATCTACTTCAGAAAATCTATCATGAAATGTTATTCAATTGCTTTCATGCCTTTGAAATAGAAGTTTGGGCATTACAGAAGGGAAAATAAACACTATACAAGACATGGTTGTTTTTTTTTCTTGGAGATCATATTTGAATCTGTTAGCAATATGTAAAAAGTAATACATTAAAAAATCATCTGGCATCAGAGTACTGAGTTCAGTGCCAGAAATACATTTACCTACCATTAATGAGTTATCGGGTCTTATTCAGTCTACAGCCAGAATAGGAAGTTGACTGTATTATGGCATAGTTTTCATGGCATTGAGAAACCCCATCTAAGGACTTTCCTCTTTCAACTGGCCTGAAACATTTCCTATTAGAATTATAATTGAGGTTTGAAAACTCACAATCAAATTAGGCATTTGTCGCCTAGAAAAAGTCAGGGCCATCTAGGTTGGGGAGGAGAATGCAAGATGAGGTCCTTTCCATCTCTTCTTGTGTAGCACTGATTAGTACAACTGATTATATGTTTGTCTCCTTTGCCACTTTACAAGGCATCACAGAGTCTAAGTGTCTGCTCAGAACAAGCCTGGTAGTTGGAGAGAACCGAGATAGTGTTGTGTCTGGTACACTCACTGTGGACAAGGGGCACTCAGTGTGAATCCTATTCTTGCAGAAAGGCCACCAACGTATTTATCTTTGCCTGTTTTCCTGTTTCCTCATATTGTTCCCAGTACCTCACCCATGCATAATACTTCTCTTCGAGATGTCCAAGTGCGTTTCAAATTGCTGCTCTGCTTTGATCTTCATTGGAGAGTGATGATAGTTAAATAAAGGCTTGGGAAGAAAGAGGATGTTTAATTTTCTCTGGAAAGAAAATACATACAAATGGTTTTTACCATAAATGATGGAGGAAGTAGATAGATGCCTGGCTGCCTAGAAGTGCTGTGATGATTTTGTGGATGCGGGCAGTGTTGTTACTTCCTCCACCTTCTTTCCGCCCCCATCTTTTTCTCTTCACTTCCTCTTTATAGCCACAGAAATCATTCCTTGGGTACAGGTATCTATTTTAGATATAGGAATAACCGCAGAAATGCTCCTGTCCATAGAGTACATGAAGCAAGGGCGCTTGGGAGGCTCAGTTGGTCAAGCATCCGACTTTGGCTCTTGTCATGATCTCATATTTCATGAGTTTGAGCCCCACATCGGGCTCTGTGCTGACAGCCTGCTTTGGATTCTGTGTTTCCCTCTCTCTCTGTCCCTCCCCACTCATTCTCTGTCTCTCAAAAAAAAAAAGAACATTAAAAAAATGAAAAAAAGAGTACATAAAGCAAGCAAGAATAAGAAAAAGTAACAAGAAAACAAAGCAAGAAAATAAAATGCTTTGCGAGGATTCTAGTTTTGTCTAACAACCCCAGGGGCCCCACCGTGTCCTCGTGGTGGCTGGAAAGTGACAAGTGGTGTCATCACTCACTGGGACACCTCCACGGTGATGGCGAGAGCCCTAGGCCCAAAAGACGCATGCAGGGGGTCCCTACTCTGTTCCAGGAATTCGGATGCTTTGCCTACAAGATCTTATTTTAATTCTCAGTAACTATATGAGTTATGTATTACTTAAAGCCTTATTATTTTTATTATTTAGGGAGAAAAACAGCCTCAGGAGGGAAAGTACTTACACAGCTAATAAGCAGTGTAGTTTGGAGGCAAACCCAGATTTGTCTGTCTCTCCAAAGCCTGAACTGACATCTTCGGTAAACATGGTCATTTTCCTGGGTCTGTGAGGATCAGTGTTTCTTTGGTTTTGTTTTGGCTCTGCCTATGTGGTCTTTCTACTCTGCAATCTTGAAGCCTCGAGATACTTTAACTCCACGACAGGGCTTTATTGCAATATGGCAAAAAATATCTGCCTGGCTGAAGCCGTTGTAAAACTGGAGGCAGTCGCTGGCTTGCGGTACTCCATTCAACATTTCCCTCTGCTGACCTCAGCGGGCTTTCTGTGCTTTTGTTAGTTGGACAGTTCCTCGTTTGCTGTTGGAGTAGACGAGTCTTTGTTGTATTACCAGCATCCATTCTGGCTCCCCTTTTCTCCCGACGGCCTCAGTGTTCCAGTCCAACTGTAATTCCAAGACGTGGCTGTGATTGGTGTGAGCCTGCTGGCCCTCCGATCTCACTGGCCGTAGGGATTTGACTTCTTGATAAGCATGTAATCCAATCAGAATCAAAGATATATAAGGTACTCTCTCGTCTTCCAGGACAGCCACTGGTAGAGCCTCATTCTGGATGGTGTGGAGTGAGGGGGTGAGGCTCAAAGCTGCCGTAGCCAGGACAAACAGCAGGAGAGCCCTGGAGCTGCCCGAGGACAAATCGGACATGGGAAGGTATGACAGGGAGATGGAGAAGTCCAGGGCCTTCGGCTGCCGGATGACATGTAACCTGAAGCAACAGTATTTGTTTCTAGTCTTTTAAACTGTGTGGACCAATCAATTACATGTACTGTTTAACTAGTATGAATTGGTGCTTCTGTCACTTGCACCTAACTGATAAAACCATTTTCTAGATTCTTCTAGAAAAGCAGATCATCAAAGACACTTTTCTTATTATAGTTACTCATTTGAAAGGAGTTCCTCATTACTGTTAGTGGGAATGGTAATTAACTGGAATAGTATTTCTGACTAATTGAAATGTATGACTTAAGATCAGTTAAAAACCAGTTTTTATTTCAACGGTTGCTATTGAAAACCATTTTCTCTCTTAGGATGTCAGAGTTGGCATGGATCGGAAAGTATTTAGAAGTTTCAGATTCTGGTTAATTGAATTTTTTTTCATAAGTTGCAATTTCAAATCTTTTATTGTTAAGAGCTTCCTGAGGCCACAATATTCTTTCCTTTGTCTAGGTATGCCTCTCTCATCTAACAGCTGTGTTTACTGATACTGATGGTGAATTGCTTAACCTTTTGAAACCATTTTCTGTAATTCTAGGGTGATATTTGCAGATGTACTTGGCTTTCTTCATAAATAAACTGTATTAAGCTTATTTCAGAATGTTGGTAAATGTGGAAAAGCAAGAAACTGAAGGCACACTGACATTTTTACTAATTTGGCAGCCATTTAAAAGATGGTTTATTCTGCAAACAGACTTCAACCCATTTGCTTATAAACACTGTAACCTATAAAAAGTGAGCATAACATTGTTATAATATCTTATTTACTGCCGTATAAGGGATGGTTTCTAAGAGAGCAATTTTGCTGATTTTTTTCTTTTTTGAGTTAGGCTAGAAGCAATGAAGTCCTTTGGGGAAAACGGCTTCAGTTAAGAGCAACAGCAAGAAACATATCATGAAGCACACCCTAGTGTAGAAATAATTCAGAGACTCACAGCCAATTAAGATCATTACAGGTTCCTTCAAAGATTCAACAGGGTGCCTGAAGAAGAAAAAGATTTTAAATTTTTATTAGGAATCCTAGGCAAATCGGTGGAGGAGTTTATGATATTTCTTAGCTTTGGAGGGTAGGGAGTGGGAAAAAGAATACATTATTTCTTCTTTTATGGAAGTATTGACAGTGAAATTTGGAGCACCCTAATTTAAAATATCATCTTGAACAATTTGCTTCATTTTTCCCTGTGGAGTCTCTTCTCCAGGAAGTAATTGGAAATGGTGCAGGCTTTGCTATTCAAAGGAGAAAGATAGATAAGCCAAGAGTCTATGCTATGAGCAACCTCTGCAAAGCCACTGCCATGTCTGAGCAGACGGACCGCTGAGAAGTTGGCACTGTAGGTAGCCGGGAGAGTTGCCCAGGCAGCTGGCGGCAGAGGAATTAATTCATGGGAGCCTCTTCTGCTGCTGAGGTGCAGATGGGATCACCTGGCTGACGTTCTCCACGAGCAGAGTGATACTCTTGGAGCATATGTTTGTTTGATTACTGTGGAAAAGGCAAGACCATCCGGAAGTAGTTCTTCACAACTGGTAACTACATATCTAGCCTTATAAAGGCCATGTCGAAATGAGAAGAAAATGCTATCCAGAACATCGCAAACTTGACATTGAAGGAGGGGAGACAGTGCAGGCCTTGGAAGGAAAGATATGACCCAAAGATATGAGAGTGTCACTGAGCTATGTAAGTAAACTAGATATTTATGCTGGGTCCGCCATGATTGTTGTGTTGATGAAAGCCTGACATCTGATCTGGTTTAGCTCCTTTGTCAGAAGTGGGGGTAAGAGTATGGCAGTGACAAGTATGTGAAGGCTGTAAGAGAAGACCGTGCTTTTGTGGCCCTCCAGAGGCAGCTCATGGAGGATAGGGAGGGCTCCCTGCTGGAAATGGGAACTTAGGAGTAGGTGGGACCCTGTTATTTAGGACCTGAGGAGCATTTGGGGCAAATAGGAATATTAACCAGAGTTCGTTGGTGAGTTTCAAGTGATGGAATAGCACATACAAAAAATTTTTTTCAATAAACTTAATTTTTTTAGTGCAGATTTATAGGAAAATTATAAAAATAGTACAGGGAGTATCCATATAGTGTGCCTTTGTTTTCCCTTATTATTAATATCTTACACTACAATGACACATTTGTCTTAACTTAATGAATCAATATAGTGTTATAACTAATTAAAGTCCATAGATGATTGAGATTTTGGTGTCATTGCTGCTAGGATCTCTCAACTGACAGCAAAGAAATATCTATGTGTATATTGCTCTATACTTGTACACACATTTACTAATATTTTTTTATATAACCCCCTGTATTTATATTAAGCTAAGCATGAGTTTATTCTTGCTATCAACTGAATGATTGTGTCCCCCTCCAAAAAAAAATTCTTATTTTTAAATCTAATACCCAGTGTAATGGTACTTGGAGATGGAGCCTTTCAGAGGTGATTAGGCCATGAGGGTGGTGTCCTCATAGATAAGGTTTTTTAACTTATAAAAGAGACACCACCACCCCACCCCACACCACCCCTGAGCTCTTGTGCTCCTTCTGCATTGCGAACACACAGCAAGAAGACTGGCATCTAGGAACCAGGAAGCAGGCTCTCATCAGACTGTATCTGCTAGGGCCTTGATCTTGGACTTCTCAGCCTCCAGAACTGTAAGAAGTAAATCTCTGTTGTTTCTAAGTCAGTGAGTTTATGGTATTTTGTTACAGTAGCCTGAGCAAACTAAGAAAGTGCTGATGACTTCACCTCTAATTCATCACCACATGGGTCATTCTGGCATCTTCCCATATTTACCTGTAAGCTCCCACTCCAATAGAGAGCTAATTGGTTCTTACCATCTGCCATCCACTGACTCAATGGTCCATTCCAGTAAATGTGTAGAGCAGCATCAGATTTGTCAACCTATATTCCCATGGATACAACTTTATCAGCTAGAGTACAGAGTGAATAGATGATTTCTTCTGCCTTAACGTTTACAAACCCCACTAGTTTCTAAGCCGTGGACAATTTCTATGTTGAAAACAGCTCTCTGTTATGTGGAGAAGAGATTTAAGGAAAGTACAAAAAAAAATCAGTGGAAAGACTAAGTCTGAGAAATAATGGTGGCTTCGTTAAGCAGAAGTAAGAACAAATATTAAGTTCTTACTCATAAGCTCTCTATAGAAGTTAGTTATAACTTTATGTTCCATAAGCTGCTGTAAGTACTTTATAAGCCTGAACTGATGCATCTTCACAACCACTTGTGAGTTGTACTATTACTGACTGCATTTCACAGACGAGGAAGCAGCACACAGAGGGTTATAACTTGCTCGCTGTCACATTGTCAAGAAGAGTCAGAGCTAAGATTCACATTCTGACATTCATGTCGCAGGTCCTGAGCTCTTAAACAGTTTCAGTTACTCCTGTCAGTCAAAATATCTGGACTCTTGACTATGTGAAGGCAGGAAGTCTCTCCTTTACTCTTTATACTTAAAGTAGTAGTATACTGTTATGTGCTATAGGATAGTTCTAAATAGCTAAGTAAACATCTTTGACTGAAAAAAAGTTACATCAACAACAATAGGCAGGCAGACAGGAAGGAAGGAAGGGAGGAAGGAAGGGAGGAAGGAAAGAAGGAAGGAAGGAAGGGAGGAAGGAAGGGAGGAAGGAAAGAGAAACCATTTAAAGCCTACAGTGGTGGAGAACCACATGCCTCACTGATTGGGAATGCCATGTTGCTGAGCCGGAAGGAAGGAAGGAAGGAAGGAAGGAAGGAAGGAAGGAAGGGAGGGAGGAAGGAAGGAAGGAAGGAAGAGAGCGAAAGAGGGAGGGAGGCAGGAAAGAAGGAAGGAAGGGAGGAAATAAGGAAGGAAAGAAGAAAGGGAGGAAGGAAGGGAGGGAGGGAGGGAGGGAGGGAGGGAGGAAGGAAGGAAGGAAGGAAGGAAGGGAGGAAGGGAGGGAGGAAGGGAGGAAGGAAAGAAGGGAGGAAAGGAGAAAGGGAGCAGAAACCACAAAAAGCCTACAGTGACGGAGAGCCACCTGCCTCACGGAACGGGAACGCCATGTTGCTGAGCCTTCTAGAGTCATCTGTGCACAGCAGAGGTAGATGGGCACTCTCCCACAGCGGTGAGCCCTGCTGGCTGGGCTGATGAGGGGCAGTGGGAGGTGGGGGCACGGAGGTCCATACTACATTTTGAATTCATAACAGCTTTTCAGACATCTGGTTAAGTGGATCCTAACCCAGAAAAAAAATAACCATGCACATTGTAAATCCTTTTTAAAATAAAGAAGCCATTGATAAAAGCCTGTGTCTATTTGTATTTGTGAATCTGTCCTCACATGTCTCTTAGGAAACTGGAACAATTGTTCCGCATACTGAATTTTACCATTGGGGCCAAGTTTGCTTTCAGATACTGGTGTGTGCAATTGAGGGCATATTTTGCCCCCCTCACAATCAAATGAAGTTCATGGATTTCCAAGGTCTCCTGGTGCTTTGAGTAACTGTTTGAAGCCTAATGACCTCTTATGGTCATGAGTGATTTCAAGTAGGATCTGGAACCCTAGGTCTCCTCTGATTTAGAGCAGGGATGGACCATACGTAACACAAAGCAAGTGGGCAGGGACACTCCTGGCAATTCTGCTTTAGGCAGAGTTATAACCTGATTTTGATTCTGGCATATGTTTTTAGCAAAGTTATCTTTTGTGGTAGACATTGGGTTCACTACCCAGACCTTGGGTTCAGAGGCATCCGAATGTGAAGCCCCAGGGCAGAAATATATCTTGTTTCATTATTTTGTATCCTTAGGGCTCAGCATAGCTCTGTTTCATGATGGGCATTCAATGAAATCCAGGTATCTGTTAATTTCAACAACTAACTCACTGACTGACAGTATAATATGAATGGATAGAGTAGAAGACTATTTCCATTTTGACCACCTCACTTTTTTTCATGGCCCACAGGAGAGGAGCCCAGAAAACTGATCATTCTCACGTAGAGCCCCAGAGGAAGTTAGCCATCATAGAATCTTGGACTTGTAGAGAGAAGAAGGCTTTATTTCCCACACTGATTGATGAGACAGAGCTCATTGCCCCTAAATCCCTCACTTTCTGCAGAAGACATGGGGATTTAGATATCTTTCCCTGAGTTATTAGCTTGTTAGGGGAGAAATGGTGAAACAGGGAGAAGAGAGCCAAGATGTAGTAAGCTGGAGCTACAGTCAGTACCGCGTTGCTCAGGTTAGACGCCCCAGACTGGGTTCCTTAGGGAAAGGATTATGGCTTATCCATTTTGTGTCCTGAATTACTTAGAATCACGTCCTACTTTCGTGCCCTTTCCACAATGTCAAAGAGAATTTAATCTCAGCCTTTTCTGTTTTTATACTCTCAGCTGGTGAGGTAGGAAAACATGTGCACCCCTCTCTCCTATAAAATGACTTACAAACTGTTGCCTTTTGTGTGGCCTCAAGGTAGCATTGAGAAACACAACAAATATCTATTTTCTTATGCTCTGCACACGCCTCTCTTTGCTTCTCCTTAGAAGGAATTTAATTTGCACTTGGTGATCTAAGAATTGTGCCATTGGCTTTGGATAAACCCTTCCTAGCTCCTGAATGTGTTATTTTAAAATGTTATAATCACTTGGAGTCAGGTATGGGAAGCCTGTGCTGTTTTTTTTTTTAGTGTTTTTTTTTTTAAGACGTGGCAGCTGCAGTTGGTAAATGATAAAAATAAAACAAAGCAAAACAAACAAACAACAACAAACCAAACCCAAGCACTGCCTTTCTACCTTTACCTTCAAGCATCAGTTGACACCTCTGTGATAGCTAAGTTCTACAGAGGCCTTAATTTATTCAGGGAAAAGGGAACAGGAACAATGACTTTGAAGATTGTCTCACCCCCGACAAGTGCAGCTGAGGGCCTATCTGTCCTGGGCCGTGGGGTATTGTGACTCGTTATTATCAGCTTCCTTTAACAGTCACTGTGTGGACACTAAATTTGGTCAAGGAGAACAATAAAAAGGTAACATATTCAGTAAAAGGTAAGATATTGAATATTCATCAATGGAACTCCTTTCCCATGTTGTCAATCATTCCTCCTCAGGTCTTCTTCCTTTTGGGTGACTTGGTGAACTGCCTTTTCTGGACCAGAAGTGCTAAGACTTTCTGAAGTTCACACTGTCTTTCTCTGTCCACCCACCACACTATCATAAATATATCCTTAAAGTCCAGGCCTCTAGGGGGATGGGGTCCTGTCCATAATCTTGCACCACCCGTTCCTTTCTTTACCTATATCTATTTATTATGTTTTCAGTCACAAAGAACAAAAACCTCCAACCTAAAGAGGTTTAAGCAATATGCAGATTGATGATCTACATATTGAGAACTCTCAAGATGAAGTGAATGCAAGCAAGGTTGATTTAGCCAAGTGTAATATCATTAAGTACAGAGTTCCTTCCATCTTTCCATCATTCCATCTTTAGCGTACTCATTTTGTCCTATAAAAGGTGTTTCTTTCATGGCCTTGAGTTCAAATCCAACTCTGTCACCTAGAAGTTGTGCTTTCGTCTCTGCATATGCAAAGAAGAGGAAAATCAAGAAACTAAGCCCACTTGTTTGCTATAAGAAGTAAATGCTCTATGAGCTATCATCTTTATGATTAGAGTTGACTACACTAATTCCAAGCTTCAGACCCTAGCCCAGCATTGTACTGGAGGAAGAAAGACCATTCTTTCCAGTGTCTTTGTCTAAAGCCACCATCAGTCTATGTGTTACCTTCAGACTAATTAGGAAATATTAATTAGCCTGGGGTAGAGCTGAGAGTGATTTGTGTGCATTAGACAGCAGTGCTTCCCACCCCCATGGGGTGCTTCAATCAAAGGACATAGGGTACCAGAATGGATTAAAAAACAAGACACATTGTTATGCTACTTACAAGGGTCTCATTGTAGGCCCAAAGATACCTCCCAATTAAAAGTGAGGGAATGGAGAACTATTTATCTTGCTACTGGACATCAAAAGAAGCTGCATTACCCATACTTGTAACAGACAAACTAGATTTTATACCAAAGATTATAATAAGAGATGAAGAAGGGCACTATATCATAATAAAGGGGACTACCCAAGAAGCTCTAACAATTGTAAATGTTTATGCTCCCAACTTGAAAGCAGCCAAATACATAAATTAATTAACAACAAACTTAAAGAAACTCATTGATAATAATACAATAGTAGTAGAGGACTTTAACACCACATTTAAGTCAATGGACAGATCATCTAAGCAGAAGATCAACAAGGAAACAATGGCTTTGAGTGACACACTGGACCGGATGGATTTAGCAGATATATTCAGAACATTTCATCCTAAAGCAGCAGAATACACACTGACCTCGAGTGCATCAAACACAACACTATGAAACTTGAAGTCAACCATAAGAAAAAAATGGAAAGACCACAAATACATGCAAATTGAAGAACTATTAAAAAATGAATGAGTTAATCAGGAAATTAAAGAAGAAATTTAAAAATATATGGAAGCAAGTGAAAATGAAAATATGACAGTCCAAAACCTTTGAGATGCAGCAAAGGTGGTCATAAGAGGAAAGTAAATAGCAATACAGGCCTTTATCAAGAAGCAAGAAAAGTCTCAAATACACAATTTAACTTTACACTTAAAGGAGCTGGAAAAAAGAACAGCAAATAAAGTCTAAAGCCAGCAGAAAAATGGAAATAATAAAGATTGGAGCAGAAATAAATGATGTAAGTGCACCTGGGTGGCTCAGTCGCTTAAGCATCTGACTTCAGGTCAGGTCATGATCTCATGGGTTGTGGGTTCGAGCCCCGCGTCGGGCTTTGTGCTGACAGCTAGCTCAGAAGCTGGAGCCTACCTCAGATTCTATATCTCCCTCTTTCTCTTACCCTCCCCTGCTCACACTGTGTGTGTGTCTCTCTCTCAGAAATAAATAAAAACATTAAAAAAAGAGAAACAAATGATGTAGAAATTAAAAAAAACAGTAGGGGAGCCTGGGCGGCTCAGTAAGTTAAGTGTCCAACTCTTGGTTTTGGCTCAGGTCATGATTTCATGATGTGGAGCTACTTGGGATTCTCTTTCCCTCTTTCTGTACCTCCCCTGCTCTGTCTTTTTTTCTTTCTCTCTCAAAATAACTAAAAAACATTAAAAAAATAGTAGAATAAATCAATGAAACCAGCAACTGGTTTTCTGAAAGAATTAACAAAAGTGATAACCCCCTAGACAGGCTTAACAAAAAGAAAATACAAAGGACCAAATTAAATAAAATAATGAATTAAAGAGGAGATATCACAACCAACACCACAGAAATATAAAGGATAAGAACCTCCCAATAGATGTAGAAAAAGCATTTCACAGGATACAGCATCTTTTCTTGATAAAAACCCTCCCTCAAGAAAGTAGGGATAGAAGGAACATACTTCAGCATTGTAAAGGTCATATATGAAAGACCGTCAACTAATATCACTTACATCAATGGAACATAATAGAAATCCCAGAACTATATGGTCAAGCAGGAAAGAATATCCAATGTAAAAAAGACAGTATCTTCAACAAATGGTGTTGGTAAAATTGGATGATGACATGCAGAAGAATGAAGTTGGACCACTTTCTTATACCATACACAAAAACAAATTTCACATGGGTGATAGATCTAAATGTAAAATAGGAAACCATCAAAATCCTAGAGGAGAAAACAGGTAGCAACCTCTTTGACCTTGGCTGTAGCAATTTCTTATTAGATAAGTAACTGGAAGCAAGGGAAACAAAAGCAAAACTGAACTATTGGTACTTCATGAAGCTAAAAAGCTTCTGGGCAGCTTAGGAAACAAAAAAAAATAAAAGGCAACCTACGGAGAAGATATTTACAAATGACATATTGGATGAAAGGCTAGTATCCAAAATCTATAAAGAACTTATCAAACTCAACACCCAAAAAATAAATAATACAGTTAAGAAATGAGCAGAAGAGGGGGTGCCTGGGTGGCTCAGTCAGTTAGCTATCTGACTCTTGGTTTGGGCTCTAGTCATGATCTCAGGGTTCATGAGTTTGAGCCCCCATTGGGCTCTGTACTGACATTGTAGAGTCTGCTTGAGATTATCTCTCTCTTTCCTAGTCTCTCTTCCCCTAACCCCCATGTCAAAAAAAAAAAAAAAAAGAAAAGAAAAGAAAGAAATGGGCATAAGACATGAATAGACATTTCTCCAAAGAAGACATACAAATGACTAACAGACACATGAAAAAATTGCTCAACATCACTCACCATCAGGAAAATACAAATCAAAACCACAACGAGATAACATTTCACACCTCTCAGAAGGACTAAAAGTAACAACTCAGGAAACAACAGATGTTGTCGAGGATGTGGAGAAAGGGAAACCCTCTTACCCTGTTTGTGGGAACACAAACTGATGCAGCCATTCTGGAAAACAGTATGGAGCTCACAGATGAACTCTCTAAATACCAGGACTACCATATAAGATATTTTTGGTGAGGATTAAAGAAGATAAAACATAAAGTATTACTATCATTGTGTCTAGTACATATCAAGGAGTGGAAAATAAAATAAGGTGGCTCAAGGCATGAGCTGTTCAAGGCATATAGGAAAGTCTGAGAAACTACCTATTTTGTTTGCGGACAGTGCCGATCTGTTTTCATCTCTGGGCTTGTTTTGCAAGAGCCAAGACGTGTAAAAAAAATAAAGTTGCAGGAAGATTGACAGCGTTGGAGAAAGCAGCTGTGTCTCTAACATCTCCTGACATTCCAGCGAAAATGAAAGAGCCAGGCGCGCGGCTTGCAGACTGAAGGCGCATGCATTTCGTCGCCAGTGGGTCTTGGGTTTCTAATGTCTCGCGCACCTGGCCCAGAGCCGTCGGCTTCTTTTGTGCTGGCTGCTTCTCCCTCCCTCTCTCCCTCCTTCACACGGAAAGGTGCCCTCCAGAGACTTCTGAGCAGATGTTCCTTCCTCCTGTGGCTTCCTCAGGGCCCGATCTTTGTCTTTGAAAATTCCTTTCATTTGTGCACGACACCGAAGGACAGGGATTGTCTCCAAGCAGGCACTTTAAAATGCACAACAACTCCTCATCCATCTTTAAAGTCGCTCTTGACAGGCGGTGGCCATGATCAGGTTGAGGTGGCTGTCTGCAGGCTTGGTCGGGAAGACAGATGCGCAGGGCTCTGTGGAAATGCCTCTGCCCTCCTGCTGAAGACCGACTCCCCACGCGCGGGGTGGGAACCGGAGGGCCTTGATTAGCAGAGCCAGGGGTGGCATAAGGATTTAATAATAGGCAAAAATGCCTATTATTTTATTTTTCAGTGCTCCATATGCACTTGACACAATGATAGCGATCATTTATATTTTATCTCCTTTCATTCTCACAAAGAAATCCTATGCAGTAGTCCTGGTGTTTAGAAAGGGCGTTCGTGGTGGGGCGCGAACCATGCTCACCCCTGCTCCGGAAGCGTGGACGCTTCTGTGGCCCTTCCATCTCTTCCGGAGAGGGGGCTCTGCTGAGACAGTAGCTCTCTCCTGGCCATTGCAGCCTGTGGCTTCTCCAGGTAGGGTTCGGGTCTCCAGGATCCGCAAGGAGACAGTGAGCGATGAGTCCCAGAGGTGGGGAAGGCTGTGATGTGCTGACGGCCGTGGGCACCGAGCGGGTGGCTGACCTCCTAGGAGATTACAGGGCCTGCTGGCCTGCCCTCTCCTCTTCTCTCCGAGCGTCCTCCGTCTACCCCTCCCTCTTCCTTCCTCCCTCCTTCCCTCCCTCCCTCCTACCCGTGTCTACCCAAAAATGGATTTAATAAACTCTACATTCTAAGTTTTACTAACCAAAAGCAGGCCTAATTAGAAGGAGCTGAGGTGGGTGACAGCGGAGGAGATTTGATTTGTGTCAGCCAAGTCTGGTTTGGCCCCTTGTCCCATCTCCTACTCTGTGTTCCTGGACTGCACCCTTTATTGTCCCACATCTCCATGACCTCTGGAAGTTCCCTTTAGAAACAATTTTCAACAGGCAAATCTGACAGCGACATCTGACGTAGTACTAGTCCTCTTCTTTCCTTCCGTTTCTTTTCTCCCTTCTTTCTTGTCTTCTCTCATCCAAAGTTCCACTGTCTTACTCAGATGTCCCTTCCATTTTTCTTGAAGGGTCTGCTCCAGTTGTTTTTTCCAGGGAGGGTGACAGGTGGCAGGAGGGCGTGCGTGTGAGTCTGTGTGGGTGCGCCGAGGACTGGGCTGTAAGGTATGCATGCGTATGGAGCCATGCAGAGAAGCCCCCCAACCTGGCCTGATTTCCTGCAGACGAGGTGTCTTGGGTCACCAGGGCAGGCCAAACAGTGGGACCGGTCAAAGCCTTAGATCTCCAGGTTGTTGGATGCAGCTCTCTGACCTTCTCTAATTCCACATTGCCTGCCCTTCAACTAGCAAGAGTGAGAGATAGGAAACCGAGAGAATTCGGGAACCCTAAAAGTTGTGGGGTTTTCCTTCTGATCTGGTCAAGGGTGAGGGGTGAGTGGGGAAATCTTCTGAGCATTTGTTTGCTTCACAAACAAACAAGCCTCCTCTCGACTGAAAGGACTCTGTCGGAGGAGCATGGCTTGCCCGGGTTTCCTTCTGGAATTCCAGGTGTGCCTGTTTCAAAGGCTGGATGTGTCTGGCTCTTAAAAATTCATTTTTGGATTTCTTTGCAGTGGTTATATTTGAAATAGGTTCACACTTTCTCATTTTCTTTTGAGTGTTTCCAAGGTGGTTGTAGAGTCTTTTAATGCTAGATATGAAATGGATGAGAGAGAAGGAGGAGAGAATGCTGGGGAGAGGTATAGACAAATAAGGTATAGACAAATGGAAGCAAGGGGGAGCCCCCCAGCCTGGCCAGACTGGGTTTCTGCGGCCGCACACCCCGCCCACCGCGGAGCCCACCCCCCCGCCGCTGTGCTCTGCACAGTAGTGTCCTGGAAGACACAGCTAAAGGGCTTGCAGCTGAGACCCGCTGTCCAGCTCAGGGTAGCCCAGCCCCTGGTGCAGCTCCGTAGCGTCTGCTGGTGTCCCCTGGTCACTCCCTTACAGAGTTTGGCAGGGCTCAGGGAGGTGATGTGTGTGGACAGTGCACCACTAATTTCCTGCGCGAGTACTTGCATCATCTCTCTCTCCCTCCCATGGATCTAATTCTTTCTTTACTAAGGAAATGAATAGCCAGGAAGAGGAGACTGTCACACATAGTTGGGCAGTTTTCATTCCTCCCCATCTGTTCCTTTCCAGGCCTGAGCTCATGAGCACTAAGATCAAGGGGTTGGACCCGGAATCCTTGGAGCACTTGGTCTCCGGTGCTGGGACTCCGAGGGGATATACTCTCTGAACAAACTGGATTCTAACACCCAAGAGAGGCTTTTGGGAGGAGGTGAGTTTCCTTCTCCAGGGTTTTCTGGAAGGCAAATGACATGGTTATGGAAAGGAGGGAAAGTGTGTCTTCAAGTGAGGATGCATTTGGAGTCTGGGTATTCCTGGTTCAGCCTCCCTTTCTCTGTGTGATGTGCAGCCCCTTGGGGGATTTAGGGGACTCCATCCTTATCCCTCCTAGGGTGGGTGTAAGAGATGAGAAATGGGTGATTCATTCATGTTCTTTAAAGTTTGGAATAAAAATAATTGGCCATAAGACTAGCTTTGGTAATACTTCTCCAAATGTATTATTACATTATATATATAGTGTAGATATGTATATGAATATATATTTATAAATATACCTACACTGTGTATATACCTATAATATATATTTAAAGTTACATATATGTACTATATATACTTATACCATATATTATATATTGATGTTGTTATGAATTATTCAAAAAAGCATTCTATTGATGGGGAGGATAATATAAAACAACATCTTGGCAGTCATTTTGTGATAATTAAACCATCTGAAGAAAATTAAGAGTTCACTAATGTTTCTTAATTGATAAAAAATCAACATTACAAATAGAGATTAGTTGCATGCTCATTATAAACAAATTAAGGGCCATAAATTGACTGGATACTTTCTTCACACTATTTAATCTTCCACTCAATCTTTCTACAGTCTCTTCATGTTTGGCAAATACCATTACCTGCTACAAACCTTTGCTGGGATTGTTCTTGTTTGTGTTGTTGTTAGGTTTACAGTAATTATGTAGATGAGCTGTACAGCATACTTCAAGGGGAAAAAAACAAGCAAGCCATGTTCTTAATGATGTCCTCAAAGCAGAAAATGGATTCAGTGTGGAATCCCAGTGGAATTTTTTTCCTGTAGAATGTACTGGAAAACATCATCTGGAAATGATCACCAGAGTGATTTTCAGTGTTGGCTCCCATTTGATTCACATCGAATTGATTATTAGGCATCAATTTCATTACCTGAAGGAAGTATGGAACACATAGTCCTTAAAAAATCTAAATTGTAATAAAGAGGAGCTTATTACTAAAAGGAAGTAAATACCCAAGGACCCACCACCCAGGGTGGAAATAGCACATTCCTTAGACATCTTCCCGGGGCTCCTCTTCATTGCATTCCCATCTCGTCCTCCAGCGAGTTAACTGCTGTCCTATCTCTGGTTTTAATCAGTTCCTTACTTTTTAAAAAATGGCTTTAACAACCTGTGCATATATCTCCAAGCAATATCTTGTCACTCTGACAAAAAAATTGAATAATAATTACTTATCTGGCTTTGTAGGTGAGAGGCAAGCTGGCCAGCATCAGATGACAGCTGGGAGAAAAAAATGATTGCAGCAAGCATGTGGGACCCAGAGGACCTCCTTGTCTCTGAGAGTAGCTAAGAGTGTCTGCCCAGGAAGCTCACAGGTGAGTGAGGTGGTGAGTGTGTCCTGGAAGTCCTGTCCTGCAGGGGGAGCACCAGATTGGCTGCGGGCTGGCTGGGAACTGAACACGGGGCAGGACCAGGGTAGGAAGGGGTCTGCTTCCAAGCTCCCTGTGGCCTCCCTCTACCTCTCTGGTGCTATAAGAGCAGAGCTTTTGCTGAGGTAGAAGGAGCATAGGAGCATCTGAGGTGCTAGCCTTCAACAGGTGTGTCTCTCCTTCAAGCTACGGGGACTCTACTTGTGACATAGCTGTCATTCTGGGACTTCCTCCTGGGGATTGCCTTGACTTTCTCCCGTGTTGAACGTCCTGTGTCCTTTATCCAGCATCTTTCTTTCCCTTGGATTTTGCTCCCATTTTGCTGTAGCACATTCTCTAGTAGCTTTTTAAGAAAAAGTCTGACGGGTGAAACATTTTTTGAGGTCTGGTAGGTTTGAAAATGTCTCTATTCAGTCTTCATATTTTATTGACAGTATGGGCTTCTAGGTTAGAAATGATTTTCCTTCAGTGTTTTGATGGGCTGCTTCTTGTTTCCAGGCTTCTTCTTGTTGAGAAATCCAGAGTCTTTTAACTCCTCTTTTTATATAAATTATTCTAACAACTGCTGCTGGAAGATTCTAGAATTTTCTCTTTGACTCCAATATTCTGAGATTTCATAATGGCATTCCCTGTTATTGTTTGCTGTATCTATTTTGCTGGATATTTGGTGAACCCTTTTAGTAATAGGAATTATTAATTTCTTGAATTATTTTATTCATGATTTCTCCTAATGTATAGTCTCTGTTCCTTCTTGCTGGAATGACTATTGTTTGGATATGGAAACTCCTGATCTGTCCCCTGGTTTTCTCACCTTTTATTTTCTTTCAGTTTCCCATCTCTTTGTTCTTTTTTCTGGGAGAGTCCTTTAACATTTCTGTTGTGTTTTTATTTTGTGCTTTAACTTGTCAAGTACTTCTCGAAATGCTTTTTATTGTTCTCTGAATATGTCTTTTTATAATCTTCTGTTTTTGTTTCATGAGTGCAATATCTTATTTTGTACCTCTGATATTAATCATTTTTATTGATATTTTCTTTCCTTTGCATAATCTCTATTATGTCTGTTTGCTTTTCTTTCCATGTTTTCATTTCTACTTTCTGTGCAATGAGTCTGTCTCATGAATCTGGTAACTTTTGCTTGTCTGCTCCTGATTAGGAAGGAACTAAAAAGCTACCAAAGCTTTGACTCTATGGCAGTGACTTACTGATTTTGAATTCATTACATGGGAATAGGAATGGGCCATTTGCTACATCATTCCTGGTAAGAATTGGTAGATGGGATTCTTCAACTCTCGTGTCTTGAGTCTAAAGAACTGGCTTCTAGCATCTTAGGAACTAAAAAGAGAACAAGACTGGGCATTCTAAATTTGGATTTCAGTATGCATATGATCATGTAATCTTCTTGTTTCCTCTATAGCACCAACCCCTTTTACTTGAGGCATCATCCACTTGAGATATTCTTGGTTTACCCCTTTCTAGGAAATAAAGGCTTGTTGCAGTAGGGCTCGGGTTGTTACCCAAAGGGACTAAGTAGGAAGGATGATCCAGGGGCTCATGGCTTACCAAAGAGCCCTTACTCACTCCTACTTATTTTACTTCATGCTCCTCCCCCCACCTTGTCCATAGTTTTCCTTCCTGCATTTCTGTATCTTTTAAGGATCCTGATGGATAAATTGGATTAGATCTCAGCCCTCTCTTCTGGCCTTGTGTTTAGTTCTCTTGGGCTGCCAAGTCAATTATTATGTGTCCATGTGCTGCTGTAGGCTCTTCTGTGTTCTCTTAACCTTCAGTGTGCATATCTTAATTTGTGTGTATATGTGGTTTTACAGAGTTTTCAGGAAGGATCAAAATTGTATGCATACATTCAATTAACTATCTTAACACAGAAACTGGCCTGCAGTCTTTACAATATAGTTCATTTTATGTCCTATAAAACATAGAATTTAGAGAAGAAAAAAATTTAAAACTTTATGTACTCCAATGCCCTTATATTATATATGAAAACATTGTCTCTAATAAGTAAATAATGTGTCCCAAACCACATGGCTGGTTTGTGTTAGGCTCAGACTTAGAGAAAAAAATCAAGCTCAAATTCATAGACACTCCCAATGGCCAAAGGTGCTACTGTACCAGAATTTAGCTTTTATTATAGATTTCCCACGCATAGCTTATATAAAAGTTAATATGCAGATCATGAGTTATAGAGACCGAACCTTTGTCCTATAGGAAATTATGGTATTTGCCAGATCATAGTAATATGAGCAGATAATGGGACCAAATAAACATTGGATACAATCCAGGAACAAATAATTAGTTTGGGTTATGAAAACACAGAAATAAGTCTATATCTAAACCAATGAGTGAAGAATCAATGCACAGGAAAAACAAGTCCTGTGTTCTTAAAATGTTGGCAAACCATGACAGGTGCAGAGAGTGACTCCATCTGTTCTTTTTTGTGATTCCTCTGACTTTGGGACCTCCCTTCCCAGTCCTCCAGGGCCTCAATGTCCCCGTTTCCAAGGCTCCTCTCTTATTGTGCTGGGTTTCCTTTACCTGCTCTGCGTTCTCCCACCCACCTTTTATTTCATTAACCAAAGAAAACAAAGCAAAAACACTGTAATTGTGCTGACATATGCCTAACAGCCTTCCCACATGATCTGCTAACTCTTTGAAAACCTTTTGTTATAATTCTCAGTGCCTGAAGGTTGGGGCTCTGTAATAAGTAGGAGGGGACTAGGGTCTTGTTTTTCTCTCTCATGAATTACTTGGCTTGGCCTGCTATGCCGTCTCTCCCTTTCCTGATTTGCAAAGTGATCTTTGCAGCAGGATCCCTCTGTTATTTTCAACAAATAATTTTTGGTTGTGTAGAGCTTCTGGTCAATAGAATGGATTTCTAAGCTGAAATTTCAGACTCTGTTGTGGAGGCCGGGGTATTTGGATTTAGGGCCATGGAAAGGGAACTACACCTCATCCCCCACGTGGGTGACTATCTTTCCTCCAGAAATGGAGATCATCCAAAAATTTGAGGTGCAAGGGAACAGGTGTGATTTTATGGCTGTAAAAACCCATGAGATATAATTTTAATCTTCATGTATTGGTGACAGATGTTTATTTCACAGCTGCACAACTGACGATCCAACATTTGGGCTTCCGCTTGCTTTCTCTTGAATTAAGAATCTAAAAATGTAAATGGACAATAACTTGTAATTAAATTCTCTCTTCCAAATGGAAATGACATTTATACTGTCATAACCTTGACAAATATATATACAATCTCCCTACCAGTGGATGATAAATCAGCTCTTGAACTGTCTTTTATGGTGACTGCTTTGGACTTTATAGCCATTTGGTTTTGAATTAGCCTTGTAGTATATCACAACTGAGAAGGAATCACACGATTTAAAAAGAGGAACTAAAAAATTTACAATGTTGATAGGGGGTTGATGTCTGAGTTATGAGTATTATGCTTTTATGTTTGTTTGTTTGTTTTTGATGTGGGAAGGGCAGCTGGGAGTTTTATCGATGCCTTGCTTTTTGTTTTTTAACTTTTAGAATATTAGTTTTGAATTATTATTGAATTTTTATTAAAAATAATTTATCATAAACATTGAAGTGAGTGAAAAGAGACTTGAGAAGTCATTAAAAAAATAAGCACATGTCCTGGGCTGCTCCAGCTAATTATTCTCCCTTACACATTCAGCTATCTTCTGTTTCTGGTTTTCATAGCCTGAATCCACCCTGTCCAGATGAGCTATTAAATGTGGGTCCTGATTTGGCAAAGTTGAGGCTCAGGTGATGGTCTTGGAGGGCTTCAAAAGCTCAGAGCTCCCAGTCCCCCAAGGAAGCACTCAGATGGTGGCTTTCAGTGGAGTGACAGGAAGGAGATGAGATTGTTTCACTATATATCTGCTAAACTTGAAGCCTAGTATTTTTTTTTAAGTTTATTTATTTACTTTGATATAGACAGAGACAGCGCAAGTGGAGGAGGGGCAGAAAGAGAGGGAGAAAGAGAATCCCAAAGAGCTCTGTGCTGCCAGTGCAGAGCCTGATGTGGGGCTTGAACTCATGGAATTGTGAAATAATGACCTGAGCCAAAACTGAGTCACACACTTAACAGACTGAACCACCCAAGCGCCCCTCCTCCTTGCTTTTTTTAAAAGTTTATTTATAAAACCCAATATTTTTTTAATGGAAGCATAATTGATATCCAATATTACATTCGCTTCAGGTGTACAACATAGTGAGCTCACAATTATGTGCAGTGGGAAATGTTCACCACAATGTATAGTTGGCCTACACAGTTACTACAAGTTGTTCACTACATCCCTACTTTCATCCCCTTACTTACTTTATAACTGGAGGTCTGTACTTCTTCCTCCCCTTTGTGTGTTTTGCCCATCCCTCAACCCCCATTCCTGTATTTGCCTTCAAGACTTTTATGAATTGTTGGTTTTGAGTCCATGGTGTTAACATGACCCTGGGCGGGGTCCCTGCCCTTGGAAGTGGCTTCATTCCTGCACAAGGGATTCACATCATGAACACGTTTTCTTCATCAGTCCCGTAGGTAGTAGTGATGCTGTTCCCTGTTAATTTCTTGTCACTGTCATCATCTTTGCTATCAAAACCAGAAGGAGGCTGGCAGGACAGCTATTCAAAGACCAAGGAGAACAGTCACCTTGCTCTCCTCCCACAAAGAAAACTCGAAGAGATGATGGATGACTTTAACAGAGATCTTTGGGGTGCCTGGGTGGCTCAGTTGGTTAAGGCTTGGGCTTAAGTTAACTCGGGCTCAGGTCATGATCTCGTGGTTTATGCGTTTGAGCTGTGCATTGGGCTCTGTGCTGTTGGCTCAGAGCCTCAAGCCTCCTTCAGATTCTGTGTAACCCCCTCCTGTCCCTATCCTGCTCATGCTCTGTCTCTCAATAATAAATAAATGCATTAAAAAAAAACCAGAGACGCTTTAGCTTGCTGTGTCTCTTGATGCAGGTAAATGATTTAATTTCAAGAAAACAAAATGTGAAATGGAGAAATAAACTTGAATAAATTAGCATTGTATTTATTTATATATTTTGTCAACGAAAATGAGTTTGGTGCTACCCATTGTTTTATCGCAGGACTCATGTACAGAAGTTCTTCATGTTTTGTCAGGTTTGGGTAATAGCTAATAAAATGGGTCTTCCCATTTGGTATTTAACTTTGCTTTGCTTCTTAAAGTGGCTTCAAAAATGCCGGTTCCCAAAGACAACAGCATTTGCCAGTTTTCCCTTGGTACTTTAGTTTTAGAGTTATCAGCCATCACTGCTGGATACTTTTCTCCTGTTAATATCAGTGATATATGTCTAACTAGATTTACACTGTTTGTCTTTTATTGGTGGCATTTTAATATAATTGGATGATTGCAGCCTTAACAACAGGAAAGAAAAAAAGAAAGAAAACTTTCTTTAGTGTTACCATCAATCCCTGTGGATGAAGAGCATCATTCTACTGAAAACATGTATGCATGCACTTAGCATCGGAGATGCACTTTAGAGGATGAGGTGAGTAAAGCGATACCCTTACTCATCCACTTTCAGATTGATGAGGTAAACACACATACCTTATAATGAGAAAAGTTCAAAGTGTAAAGGGGATGTGGCAGACATCGGTCTGCAGGTCCACTATGTGATGACATTTTCTGTGGCAATGTATGTCCCACAACGTGGGCCACTTCCGTGGCTGTTGTATAAACTCCCACGAATGGTGAATGTCCCTTATGGTTTTCCCTTCTGCCGACTGGTTTCAGATGACAGTGAAGCCCCAGGAGACAGATCTTCATGAGATGGAAGGAGCCCAGGTCCCTGAAGAGAAGTCCATTCATTCCCTAATCCAGGAAGCAAGTCCCACCAGGAATGTTTGGTGAATAAGGAGTACATTCACTGTTCTCTGAGACTTGAAATTAGGTTTATATTGTTAACACAGTTTAACTGTAAGAAGCAATCTATGAAGCTGACAAGAGAAAACTGTAACAACAACAACAAACATTGACACAGGTATTGTTTAAGTGCTTTTGTTTAACTCTCATTATAGCTATGAGTAGCTCTCATTTTAATAATGAGTGAAGCAGAGAGATTTATAAAAAAAATTCCATGCAACACAGCTATTTGGGAGGACTGCCCAGCTGAAAATTCTCCTACCAAATTGTCTGTAAGGAAGGGCCATGCATGTTCTTAAATCTAGAGTGACACAGCTGAGGATACAATGGAGTCAAAGATCAGAGAAGTACCTGTTTTTAAAAATTCAATGTGGGGGCACCTGAGTGGCTCAGTCCATTAAGCATCCGTCTTCGGCTCAGGTCATGATTTCACGGTTCATGGGTTCGAGTCCTGCATCGGGCTTTGTGCTGACAGCTAGCTCAGAGCCTGGAGACTGTTTCAGATTCTGTGTCTCCCTCTCTCTCTGACCCTCCCCTGCTCACGCTATCTCTCTCGCTCTCTCTCAGAAATAAATAAAAAAAAATTAAAAATTTTTTTAAAAATTTCAATGCAGAGCGCCTGAGTGGCTCAGTCAGTGAAGCGACTGACTTTGGCTCAGGTCATGATCTCGCGGTTCATGGGTTTGAGGCCTGCCTCGGGCTCTGTGCTGACAGCTCGGAGCCTGGAGCCTGCTTCAGATTCTGTGTCTCCCTCTCTCTCTGCCTCTCCTCCACTCACACACACTCTCTCAAAAATAAATAAACATTAAAAAATTTTTAAAAATTCAACGCAAATATAGTCAGATGAAATTAAATAAACTTTACTAAGCTCAATGGAAAACTTATTCCAGAAAACTTAAGCGGGCAGAATTTAAGATGCTTCAAGTGCCATATGTTGATCTTTCCTTTTTTTTTTTTATTAATTTCTGTATCCCAACTTTCAGGAAGTCCTAGCTTTAGATACTTGAATACAAAAAAAAAAAAAAATACACGTTACCACAGAGCTATTTAAGGGCAAGTTACAAATGGGTGCATATTTTCAACATCTTGAGGGACCATTGAAGCCTCCAGGAAACTCTTAAAGGTGCAATGTTGACAATCAGGTAAGCTAACTTGACAAACTTTTTCTGTAAAGGTCCAGGTAACAAATACTTTAGGATTTGTCAGTCAAGTGGCAAGATGAAAGATAGTATGTAATTTTGTCACCATTTGAGATGTTACAATTTAATAATGAAAACCATCCTCTCTTTGTGGGCAGAACAAAAGTAGGTAGTGGGTTTGTCCCACAAACCTCTGAGCTGGCAATTCTGGAGAAAGATAGGCATATTGGGTGTGCGTGCATGTGTGTATGTGCGTGCGCACCCGTCCAACTTAGAAATCATTTGCAAAGGCTACCAATAACTTGGTCTAAAACTCTAGCTAGATGAAAAGAATGTCATTGGTTAATAAAGGATGACAGGAAAAGATGATGGATCATGAGCTCATGATGCAAGTTGGGCTCATGTAACACCAATAGAATCAGATGACGGAGCCAAGACTGGTTACTGACGGGTACAGTTTTCGTGGGCAAGACACGAATGTCTAGGTTGTGCTACTAAAATAATTTATATCATTTTATTTCTTCTTCTCAGCTGAGTTCTCATTTTGGTGACACACAGGTGTAGGCGTAGCCCTGGAAATGACTAACATGTAGATGAACTGAATTAGCAAACATGTACCGAGCACTTCTCTGCCCGCTGGCACAGCCTGGAATTCCCCACGTGGGCCTGGGCTCCTAAGACTTCCCAACATGGTGGGAGTGGTGGGTGCTTTTGAGCTCTCGTCCTCAAATAGCACCTGCTGTGGACAGGAAAATGGGGCTGCAAATTGGAGAGGCCAAGCACTCTGGGGTCCCAATGCTATTTTTTTCCCTGAAATACTTCATAGTACATGGAATAACATTATAGAAAAATTTTTAATAGAAAAAATCCTTTCCAACAATTCAACTCTTATCATCATCATGATGAATAGTTTGATGTGCTTCCTTCCTTAATACATTCTTACATATTTTAAGTGGCTGTAATCTTATAGTATGTACAAATCTGAATCTTGCTTTCTTTCAACTAATTATACAACAGTCATTTTACATGTTAGTACAAAATCTCCAAATGTTTTCAGTATAAAAAATAATATATGCTGATTAAATAAAATTGGGTAAGAAAAAAAATAGAAGAATCTCTCTTGTGTCCATCACTCAAACATAATCAGAATACTCTACTTTGTGCACTCAGTATGACATTATAACGACTCTCCTCTGCTGTTATCTAGGCTTTAAAAACTAACTTTTATTGGTAATTATGAAACAAATATAAATTCTCTGCATGTTATTGAAGAGCACAGAAAAGTTCAAAGACAAAACAATAGGTCTTATAATCCTCCCAATGTAAGATAGTGGTAAATAGATAATATTCACAGTATTTTTTCTACTAATATATGTAAGTAGATGTATATGGATAGTTGTTTTTATAATGAGAGCATATCCTGTTCACTAGTTTACAGATTGATTTATTACTATTATTTTTTATGTAGTACCATATCTGTATTGGTTACTTTAATATGTTAACTTGGGTGGGGTATGGTGGCCAATTGTTTGGCCAAACACTAAATATTGGTGTGAAGGTATTTGGTAGACGTGATTCACATTTACAATTAGCTGACTAAGCAGATTACACTAGATACTGTTGGGGGAGTGGGGGTGGGGGCTCCAGTCAGTTGAAGGCATTAAGAACAAAGGCTGAGGTTTCTGTCCTGCTGGCCAGTCTTACACAGTTTAATCTCAAGATCGCAGCATCAACTTTTGCCCGTGTTTCCCCACTGCTGGCCTGTTCTACGAATTTTGGACTTCCAGGCCTCACGGGTGCAGAAGTCAGTCCTTAAAAGAAATCTCTCTCTCTATACATATATCCCACTAGTTCTGTTGTTCTGGAAAACCCTGACTGATTTAATAGCATTAATATTTTCCCATGTCAATATTCTTCTGTAAGGCTTTAATGACCTTAATATTTAATTTAGTGATGATCATCATATTAATAAGGAAAAGCATCATGTTCAGTTGAGTGAATGTTATATAGTTTATGTCTTCATTTATCTACTGTTGGATCTGGGATTACTAACCATTTTTTACATATGACATAAAATTTACCATTTTGGCCATTTGGAAGTAAATAATTCAGTGGCATTATTTACATTCATAATGTTGTGCAATTGTCATGACTACCTACATCCACAACTGTTTTATGATCTCAAAGAGAAACTCTGTAGCCATTAAGCAATTCTTCTCCAGTTCTCTCCCTTCCCTTCTGTTCAACTTTACTTTCTGTCTCTATTAACTTGCTTATCCTAGATTTTATTTTTATTCCAGAAATTTCATAGTAGTGGAATTATATAATAGGTATCCTACGTGACTAGCTTGTTTCACTTAGCACAAAGTCCTCAAAGTGCATCCACGTCATGGCATGTATCAGAATTCCATTCTTTTTTAATGGATGCATAGTATTCCATTGACTGTGTATATCACATTGTGTTTATCCATTCATCTATTGATGGACACTTGGATTGTTTCCTCCTTTTGACTACTGTGAATAACACTGTAATGAACACTGGGGTACACATATATGCTTTCAGTCTTGTTTTCTGTTCTTTTGCATATATACCTAGGGCTGGAATTTCTGGGTAGGATGGCAATTCTATGTTAAGCTTATTGAGGAATCATCAAACTATTTTCCACAGTGGCTGTGCCATTTTACATTTTTACCAGCAACGTACAAAGGTTGCAATTTCCCCAAATTCACATCCTGCCACTACTTGTTATATTCACTTCCTTCTTGTCCTTCTTCTTCTTCTTCTTCTTCTTCTCCTTCTTCTTCTTCTTCTTCTTCTTCTTCTTCTTCTTCTTCTTCTTCTTCTTCTTCTTCTTCTTCTTCTTCTTCTTCTTCTTCTTCTTCTCTTCATCTTCTTCTTCTTCTTCTTTTGGTCAAACTAGTGGATGTTCATACAATTCTTTTAAAATACTTCTCATTTCTCTAAGGTCAGTTGTTGTATCTCCAATTTCATTTCTGATTTTAGTTATTTGCATTTTTTCCTCTTTATCAGTCTAACTAAAGATTTGTCAATTTTGTGGATATTTTTCAAAGAACCAAATATTGGTTTCATTGATTTTGTGGTGCTCTGTTCTTAGGCCTATTCTTTCTTTCTTTCTGTTAGTTTTGTGTTTAGTTTGATCTTTGTCTAGTCCCTTGTGGTGTAATGGTGGGTTATTGACTTGGGATATTTCTTCTTTTTTAATGTAGGCACTGCAGCTAGAAATTTACTTCTGGTCACTGCCTAGCTGCATTTTATGAGTTTTGGTAAGTCGTATTTTTATTTTCATTAATCTCTAAGTATCTTTTACTTTCTTTGTCATTTCTTTTCTGACTTCTGGCTGAGCTGTGATCATGCTCTGTCTATGCTGGTTGCAGAATCAGTCTGCAGCCCGGGACCACAAGCCTGCTGTCCGATGGGGTGATGGGTTTGGCATCTAGAGGAGACACAACAGGGGACAGATGACTCAACCCAAAGGGACAATTAATTCATCACTGGGTAAATACTGAGCACGGAGAAACAAGAGATGAAAAGGAGCGAGGAAAAGAAAATTGCCCTCTGCTGCCTTTCCTCTCATGAGAGGATCATTCTAAAGCAGAAGTTTTTGTTTTCAACCCGCCCAAGGAGGCTCTGTGACCTGTTAGGACCCTAGAATGTGGCAGCAGTGACATGGAGCAAGTTCTAGAACCTATGCTTCAGAAGGCCTTACAGCTTCTGTCTCACTCTCTTCAAATGTTGCCTCAGATCACCCTATAAAGAATCCCAGCAGGAAAGAACATGTGGAATGTGTGGCCGTCCTCCAGACGTGGACATGACTGAGGACCTGAGAGACCATCCAAACCCCACTGCACTGTGGAAAGATAGCAGAAACAATGCCAGCCAAACAAGAGTACAGCGAAATAATTACTCTGGTGTTAAGCCACTAAGTTTTGATGTTATGAAGCCATAGGAAAACAATGCAGTCATTATCATTGGTTTCTTAGGTTCTCTGTAAAGTTATTGTAAATAAAATCAAAGTTAGATAAAATATGAAAGTAAGTAGAAAACTGACGAATTGGGGTGTTTTGTTTTTGTTTTTTTTTCTTTTTTTGCATGGTAGTTAATAATCTCAAAGCCTTGAATTTTGTTGAATTAAAAACCTTGAATGAAAATCTTGGGGAAGAAGCAGGGTCCATGCAGAGGTGTCTGGTATTGGTAACAGTGAGAGATCACATCTCTCCATGAGGAAATCGTAGCCAACCTGGGGCACACTCTGAGCCAAAGTCAGAGACCCTCCACCTTGGGCAAGCAGAGATGAGTAGAGGACTCTCATTGAAATAAAATGATGAACATCTAATTTCTACTGAAAAAAAGGAACACGGCTTCTGCACATTTTATTTTACCAGGTTTTCACAAAAGACAATTTTTTATGTACATTACTGAATTCTGCAAGGTTCGTTACCCAGTGCTTGGCAAACATTCATTAGTGATGTTTTAGCTAGTGGTGGCCTTGGTCAGATGTAAACAAATCCATGATACTCTGGATCAGAAACTCAGATGCTGTGGACAAACCCAAAATGACTGCTTTCAAAGATGCAATTTTATTTTTTTCTGTGAGGTGCTGATGATAAATGATCACAAAAGATAGAGCAGGTCGGAGGGGCTGGTGAATAACCATAAAACATTATGTGAGGTTTTTCTCATACTGTTACTTGGTCCAACCCAACATCAGCTATAAAAATATCAGGGAATCTTCTTATCTTCTGGTTGTTTCAGTTTTTCAGAAGTCTTTACAGATGTATCAGAAGGCTCTCCAAAAAACAAGTAACATTTCCATAGTATGCCCAGTAGTACTATAGGGTTCCACAAGTGGAGATCCAAAGGCATTGACCCTGGATGTCAAACCACCCTCAGCTAAGACAGAGCAGGCCTCTGTATAAAACCACTATGAACTGAGCTTTACTGAGACTGAGCTGTAGTGTTCTGTAAGGTCTTCAGAAAAAAATGTTCCCTCTTTCACCTGGGTGGTCATTCCAAAAACTATTGCACTTCCAACTTTGGTTCTTTTTCTTTTAGCTGCAAATTGTGTCTGCTTTCATTGGGAGGAGGTTGTCACCACTGGAGGAATGAGGAATTCCTAACCATGGATTCTCTGGTACAAAATTGTGTGTGGTATACAGTTAGTGCTTCCTGATAAGCTACCTATGTTTTAATCATTGTCTCGGCCTCAGCTTTGGGGGACCAAATCTCTGAAATTCATTGACTCTTCTAACATTCTTTTTTTTACTTCCTGTACACCCAGCAGTGCAACACAACACTTGTTTTATGCAGGATAAAGTTGCTTCTAGGGGAAAGGACATCCTCCCTAGAGTGTATAGACCAGCATGCTTTGCTCTTAGTCTGGACTTACTTTCTGCCATTGTTTCTTGCCAATATGTAATATGCCATTGCTAGATTGATATTTCTAGGAATTTACTTCATATTCATCTATCCACTCTGTATTCTTAGAAGGCAGCATGAAAGCGTGTTGTCATTTACTTTTCATTATTGGGTACATTGGATGTCCCTTGTACTCTCCTGGGAAAGGGGATGGACACATCTTCTGACCTCAGGGACTTCAATCCAGCAGGGCACACATGATTACCTGCAGTGATAAGGGACCAGTGCCTCCATTTGAAGTCCCTTTCTCTGTTTCTGCCTGTAGAAAAGCCCCTCTGGGCTTAGAGGTCTATAATGTTCCCTGGTCCTCTCAGAACAAATTGATTTTCCAGAACCTAGGTGTACTTACTGACTGTACCACTCAGCATATGCCACCTTAAGTTTCTACTTATTTTGTCGCCTGTCTTATAAATAAATAAGATCTGAACTCTTTGAGAATTGGGAGTATATCTGGCATTTTCCTTACACTTATCAGACACTAAAAAAATGAGTATCTCTGAGTAAATCTAGAAATTTCCTTTTAACCATATTGATTTATATGGGAGTAAACTTGTAAGGTAATATAACTGTGAAGTAGTCTTGTTTTAATCACAGATTAATTTGAGTATTCAAATTATGTCACCAGTATTTAGCCTCTGTGTCTTCAGTTTTTGGCTCTGCTTCCTCTGGTTTGGCTGCATTTCTAAATTTCCCACATGTCATAGCGAGACGGCCTCAGCGGCTCCAGACCCTACATCTGTTCAGGTGAAAGCCAGCAGGATAAAATATTTTTATTATCTAATACAGAGCTGAAAAATGTCCTAGAGGTTCCAGAACCAGGAGCAGAGCCAAATCTGTTGGCTCATCTAAATAAGGACATGGAAATAGTGTTTCATCAGGACTAGGGTGACCAAGCCTCCTGATTTGTAGGGGACCATCCCTGTGTTAGTGCTGCACAGATCTGCATTCTGGGAAACCCTCAGTGTTGAACAAACACAGTTGGTCACCAGAAGCAAAATAAAGATGCTTTCTCCGAAGCAGGGTGAATGGAAGCTGGGTGGCCAATGAATAGATGTCCTCTATGTTGGAGAGGGTAGAACAGCTTCTTAATAAGTTCCAACATCTGTCCAAGGCTGATTGATATTGATTAGACTAGGGTTAGAATTGTAGGAGTTCTATTGCGGATGTGCTCATTTATTCTTTCATCAATATATAGAAGTACCAGTTTATGGTTGATATCCTTTCGGTTCTTGGAATCTGAGGAAACTGGGCTTCAATGACTGTCATGTATTATGATCAGAACTTGCAGCTTCACACCGGGTTGGGGTGGGGGAGGAAATTGGTGGAAGATCGCTCAGGGCTCTATAGGTCTGACTTGTGGGACTGGCAGCCCATCTTTAAATAACATCTGGGAGAGAGAGGCTGATAGTTAGTCTTGGTGCTGGGAACTGAGCTCTTTTAAATGTTGAGCAATGCAATATTTTTTGGCACAAAATAGGTTCAACATAATGCTAGTAACTAAGAGTATCTCTCTGCTGTCATGCGCCAGGCATTCCTGAGCATTATGCACTTGGTATGTAGCGTGTATTTCCAGTAGCCAGAAAACATATCAGGCATAGAGCAGACATAAACTAATTATGTCATAGCAATATCTGAATTTGGGATTCCTCAACTTTTCTCCAGAAGTGCTAGGAATGGATTTATAATTTGATACTGGCCCAGCCTTTAAATTTTCTTCACCAAGCTTCTCAATATTAAAAATTAAGTATTCTTAAAGAAAATAAGCAAATATATGCAAGATCATTTGAACATTCTGAACAAAGTTGAATCTCCACTGTACAATGTCCAGTTTTCTGGCAGAAAGGGCTAGTGTATTATAGACACTGACTTTCCCTCCCTCACCAATAAGTACCAATGGCTACTTCATGAATCACCAGTACTCAATGCAGTGACCACACATGGGCCAGGCTCAGCAGGTAGTCGTAGAGAAAATGACTGAGTTGAAGGACTGATAGATGGGCTCATAACCAAGATTCAGGCTGCATCCAAGATTATTGGACTAATAGTCAATACCCTTCTATTTCTTATTCATTACTACAGAGCTAGGTCTCAGATAGCCCAAAGTTTAGGCCTACTGAAGCCTGAAAATTGGGCTTCAATTTACCCAGTCTCCCAGTAAATACTCAGACACGTTCAAGTTATTTTCAGATCATGGACTGTCAGAGTCTCTAGAGCAGTCAGGCTGGGGGAGGAAATAAGATGAGGTGGATGGCTATATTATCCTGCCCCTACAAAAAGGGCAAAGGTAAGTGAGGGAGCTTCTCACCTTTTGGGGGATACCCAGACTACAAAGGCATGGCCATCCATGGCTTTACCTCTCTAGGGAATTCTGAGCTTCCCGGGGATGGGAACCTCCAGGGCTAGCAAGACCCACTGCCTCCTACTCTGCTTACCCTCGTCCCTCCCTTTCTGAGTCTCCATATTCATATCTTCTCACTGTGTCTATTGGTGCCTTTCAATCATTGATGTCGCAGACCCATGTGACTACCTGTAGGGAAGATGTGCTTTCAGAAACATTTCCTCACTCGATTGGAATATAACTACAAATTTGTGAAGTAAGAAAAGAATCTCCAGGAAAATAAAGAATAAAGTTACACAGGTGTAAGTCAAAGTCAGAATCAGGACCCCACCTAAATGCCAATTTTTGGGTTTGAATCCTGCTCTCTTTCTATTGTGTTGCTCAGCTTCCAAATTGTTTAGCAAATTACCATGATGAGTGGGAATTACCCTTCTCTTTGATTTTTCAGCGTATCAGGAGGAGCTTGGATGGGACCCCCAGGATGCTCCCCAGGAAGCAGTTTCTCCTTGTCCATCTTGCAGGACTGAATTATGATTTTCCTACACGTGTAGAAAGCCCTTCTAAAAAATCTCTTGGACACCTTCCTTATTTTATAGATTATCTTCGACGGAATTATTGAACTGCGGTCAATGTTAGCCCCCACGCGGAAGCAGCAACACAGGGCATGTGAAAGCCTCTCCAGCAGTGGGAACAAGGACCTCCACTGTCACACTCACAGCCCCCGGTGCAGGCGCTGGGCACACACAGGGAGGCACCCACGGGGCATCTGCTTACAGACTTCACACGTCGGTCTTGTGCAGAGTGTATTTAAGGGTGAACTTCTTCGCCTCTGTCTTTCTGCACATTTCCACCTAGAAGGAAGCTTTCTTTCCTTTTTTTAAAATTGTTTATTATCAATTTTGTTTCCATATAACACCCAGTGCTCATCCCCACAAGTGCCCTCCTCCATCCAGTGAAGAAATGGGCAGAAGATATGAACAGACACTTCTCCAAAGAGGACATCCAGATGGCCAACAGACACATGAAACGATGCTCAGCGTCCCTCCTCATCAGGGAAATACAAATCAAAACCACACTGAGATACCACCTCACGCCAGTCAAAGTGGCTAAAATGAGCAAATCAGAGGAAGCTTTCATTCCTGCCTTGGGTGTGAATGTCAGAGTGCAGTGGGGGGCTTTAGAGCCAACGTGTTTTGTTGCTCTCACGTATTACCCACTTGATCCTTCAGAAAGACGTGTAGATAATTTGACATTGCAAAGAACCTGTTGGTTAGGTGTGTGTGTGTGTGTCTGTGTGTGTGTGTGTGTGTCTGTGTGTGTCTGTAGGTAGTACATGGAAAAAGAATCATAGGCTGGTCTCTTTCGCTGGCTTCTTCTTGAGTGTGTGTGTGCCTCTGGGCACAGTGAAGCTGACCTCTCCTGCAGGCTCCTGGTCCCGGGCTGACTTGTTCCTGCCCGAGCCATGGCCTCCCCAGGGGGCTTGACCTGCCCCTCCTGCTCTTCCTTCAGTGTGGAAGAGGGTGCAAGCTGCCCTGCAGCTGAGGGTGTGCAAGACTCAGAGGGGGAAGAGAATGGAATCTTCAGACTTATCATTCCAACAATCTTTATCTGGAAACTGTCACATCAGCCATTATTGACTACATTACGACTAGGTGGCTTCTGTCTACACCCTGCTAGTTAACATGGGAGTCTGGGAAACATAAGAAGGTTAGGGTTAGGTGTGAGGGGTTGGTAGTTTGGATTTCTGTGAACTTGTCTTCTCCATTTTTCACCCCCTTCCTGGAACCCTGGATTCTTTCCATTGCAAAACGTGGGTTTCTTCACTAATAAGACATGGCTTCTTATTCTTCAAGCTCCCTGCTTCATCCTGTTCTGCCAGCCTGCCTGCTGGAGTCCAGCCTGGCCCACATCTCCGTACCCAACCGTGTGCTCAGTAGAGCTGTTACCACACGGGACATCAAAGATCCTGGGGAGGCCACAGCTGCACCGGGCTGTGTCTTGTCTTCCTGGGGGGTGACAGACACGGGCCATCGCCCTCCCTTGGGGAGAGCAGTTGCAGGGCATCTCCACTGAACCATGGCCTACAGTGCTAAGCACAAGGCTGTTTTGTTGGCAGTGATAAGGCTCCTTCTCAGTCCCCCAGGGAAATTGCAGGAACCCAGTGTTTTCCCACTCTTTAATTGATTTATTAATTATACGCCAAATATTGGGTGCCCTCTGTGTGTCAGAAAATAACACTAATCCTCATTTGAATTTCTTCTGTAATAAACATTTTGCATGTATTATTTTGTTTCACCTGCACCACACACCTATGGGGGTGCATTTTGATCACTACCTTGCAGACGAGCAGGAGGAGGGCGGAATGATTACATAACTTTTCCAGTGTCACAAAGTAAGAGCGGAGCAGAGATTTGGATCCAGGCAGTCTAGCCAGGCTCAGGCCTCTTAATGACTTGGCTCTGCTGTTTCCAGATGATGAGGGTAGGCGAGGGAAGAGTGGAGAACAGTACAGAAATCCCTGAACTCTGGAGCTCAGAGACCAGGCAGGAGATAAATGGCTGGACACCAAACATAACTTGAATATAAGTTCCTATAAAAGGTTAGGAGATACCAGAAGGGCAAGGATGTTACCCAGAAAAGTGTTTGTTTTTGAATGGACACAAGTCTTCACAGGGACATAACTGAGACCTTAACCTTTAGAAATCTGTGCTTACAGATAACTGAACGTATTTATTCAGCACCTATTTTAAGTTCCCAATTGGGCAAGTGTTGGATCTTCTCACAAAAGACAAAGATTTAGCTCTATCTTCCAGCTCAGCACTCTCCAGTGGGGAGACAAAGCAGGCCATTCTGTTTGGAAAGTTTCTGGCACATATATGCATTCACTAAATACCCACTGAATTAAATTTATACAATGAGTATAATATTCAACTCTATCATCTTCACAATTTTGTTTCGAATGTAGGATGAGATAATGTAGATACAGTTGCAAAAAAAAAAAAGTATCATGCACGTGTGGCCAGCATGTGTCCACTGAAATTATGCCCCCACTTATGGTGATGCAGAAGGTGAGGATAGTTAACACTCCGGATTAGGTGGCCTTCCAGCCTGGCATGTTGTGGAGGATGCATGTTTTATTTTTTATTAAAAAATTTTTTAATGTATTTTGAGAGACAGAGACAGAGAGTGAGTGGTAGAGGGGCAGAGAGAGAGGGAGACACAAAATTTGAAGCAGGCTCCAGGCTATGAGCTGTCAGCACAGAGCCTGACATGGGGCTCGAACCCATGGACCATAAGATCATGACCTGAGCCAAAGTCAGACGCTCAAGCGACTGAGCCCCTCAGGCACCCCGAGGATGCATGCTTTATACAACAAACTTGTAAAGGCTGGAAGAGGCAGAAACGTGTGTAAGAAAGGAGTATCCATTCATAGCCTCAGTTATGAAGATGGAGAGGCATGACAAGAAAAATATACACACATGTGCCTATATGCATGGTCACATGTACACAAGCATAAGCAAACACATGTGTATATGCAGGTGTGTGGGCACACGCACACCTGCAGATATTTATTACATCTGTTTAGAGTCCCAGACTTATTTCCATCAAGGAACAGAGTGATAAAATAGATTTCTTTAAAAAAATAAAAAATAAGCAGAGATATAGGTAAATGACAACACAAAGAAAGTGAACATGATTAAAAGTGAACTTGGATTAAAAGTACTAGGTAGAATAAGAGTTTAAGCCAAGTTTTATTTTGTTTGCAAAAGCAGCTATCCGATAAAGGCTGCCATGCGTAAAGAAGTAATGACAATTATAACTCTGCATCTGCTAAAACACAGAGCAGTTAAATATATAAAGCCAAAAAAAAAAAAAAAGGAAATACAGGAACTTGGTAAAAATACAATTACAGAAAAATACTTCATATATCTTTTTCAGAATTGAGCAGATCCTGTAGAACAAAGAAAATAAGACTATTGAAGAAATAACTAATGCAATTTAAACACCTTGAGCTTTTTTTTTTTTTTTTTTTTGTATATCTACAGAACACTTCTAAAAAGCATTTATGTCCCTGATGCCAGAAAGGACTTTGTGGAAACATTCAACAAGTAAACATCTTATATATTATTTTCTCTAATCAGAAGCCTATATCATTAGGAATAAATAATAAAAACAAAAGAATTTGAATACTTAGAACTAAATGAAGAAACTTCTAGATAACCCTAGAATCAAAGTAATTACACTAGAAACTATAAAAATAAAATTATTGCAAAAATCTAGGGATGGGCTTCTGCCACTGGTCAGAAGGTAGAAAGTTGTGTGAGAATGCCCTTCCTACTCCAATGAATCAAAACTGATCAGAGAATCTCCAAAGTCAAATTTTTAAAATATATTTTTAAATTAGAGAAACAACCAGCCCTTAATAAGCTTACGAGAGAGTCCCATCGGCTGACATGAGAGTTTAGAATTTTTAAAAACTCCTGCCCCAGTGTGGGTCGGCTTCTGCTGACCACTTTATCCCCGAGTCTTCCCTGGGTGCCTGGGGTCACACAGCAAGGGGCAGGGGTAAGGCGGGCCAGCTGAGTCATCTTTCCCGCCGCACAGAGGGCTTCCTCCTGCCCATAGCACCCTCAGAAAGCCAGAGGCGGTGCCTATTTGAGGTGCCACAGGCTTTCAGGTGTTGTAGCTAGAGAGCAGGGCAGGAAACTAAGAGAATTCTTCCAAGAACCACGCTGGGATCAGAAAAAGACTGTTAATAGCTTAAAGCAGAAATAATGATAACGTATATTGTGTGTTTTATAGCATTTATAAAAGGAAGACATGGGCCAATAAGAACGTTACAGGCAAGAGGGGGATAAATGAAATTGTATGTTCATAACTTTCTTATATTCCTCATGAGGTAATACAATGTTATTTAAAAAGCACTGTATGGTAATTTAAAAATACATATTCCAATCTCTAAAGGTATGCTGCCCCCTATACTAGGCTCATATAGCTATTTATTTTTACATTTATATTTACATTTTAAAAGTTATTTATATTTACATTTTAAATGCTTATTTGTTTTGAGAGTGTGTGCATGCTCAAGTTGGGGAGGGGGGGGAGAGAGAGGGAAAGAGAGAGAGAGGGAATCTTTGTGCTGTTAGCACAGAGCCTATTGGGGAAGCTTGATCTCATGAACCATGAAATCATGACCTCAGCTGAAATCAAGAGTTGGGCACTTAACCAATTGAGCCACCCAGGCACCCCTATATTTACATTTCAACTAACTAAAAAGAAATTAAATAAAAATTTCAGTTTCTTACACTAGCCGTACAACACCTAAGTGTGATAACACTGGTCTAGCTATCTTTATATCACGCAGAGTTCAAGACAGAAGTTATTACTAGAGATAAAACTGGGAAATGGCATAATGTCACAAAGATGGATTTGTTAAGAAGACAGAAACATCCTGAATGTGCGTGCATCTAATAATAGATCTTCACTATATATGAAGCAAAATTTGGAAGAAGTAGAAAAAGAAAATGACAGACCTATAATCATAATTCTGAATTTTAATGCCTCTCTCTCAGTCTTTTGGAAAAGTTCACAAAAGATGATTAAGCAAAGAGGATATTTAAATAATTTTAGTAACATTATGAACCTACATGCCCTAGTTGGTACTGACGAACCATAAAGCTGACAAGAATGAGAAAGTCTCTGTCTTCACGCACCCATAAAATCCTGGCAAAATAGGATGATTGGTCATAGGCGATGCCATAATTCAAGTCATGATAAAGAGAAATGTCAAAAGATTGACAGTGCACACAATGGTATTCTGTTAGAAATCAGCAGCCAAAAACATATCTAGAGAATTCTTAAATATTTGGGAATTTGACAACCTATGGCTCAATGACCCTTCTGTCAAAGAGGAAATCACAAGGGAAAAGAGGAAATATTGTCAAGAAATGATCATGAAAACCTAAATCCCCAGGAAGTAAGGTGTGCACTGGTCATGATGAGCACAGGGTGGTGTGCATAAGTGTTGAATCATGATAGTGTACACCTGAAATTAATGTCACACTCTACGTTTCTATATTGGAATTAAAACTTTAAAAACTTGGGAACACAATCGCTGAAATATCAAAATTTGTAGAATGTCAATGAAGAACTACTTCAAGGAAATAGGTAGCTTTCTTTGTTCATTTTAGGAAAGAAGATATGTTTAAAGTTAATTTCCTATGTTTCCATATTCAGAAGCTAGGAGTCGGACAACAAATTATACCTTATGTAGAAAAAAGGGGAAAAACCCATAAAAGCTGAAACCAGTGAAGCAAAATATAAACAATCGAAAAAATAACAAAGGCAAGTTAGTTAAAAGATTAATGAAAGAGGTGAACTCCTAGCAAGACTAATCAAGAAAAAAAACCTAGGAACACAACTTACTAATCTCCATAATGAAAAAGTATATCATTAAAAATGTTATTAATAAGTTTATGCCAGTATCCACTGACTTTGATAAGGTGGATAAATTCCTTGAAAAACATAACTTACCCAAAGACTTATGAAGAAACAGAAAACAGAAATAGCTCAAATTTATGAAAGAAATTAAATTTGTGGGGAGAAACTAAGATGGCGGAGAAGTAGGGGGAACGGAATTTCCCTCGTCCCCCAACCACAGCTGCTTTGAGGTCAGAACCCTGAGAACAGCCAGGAATACGGTCTGCAGAGTGACAGAAAAATCTCCACAGGTGGATGGAGACAGCTTGGGGTGACAGAAGTGCGTGTGTGCCAATTGGGAAAGATAAAGTGGGGGGCAGCATAGGCTTGGAGGAGAGGGGACCCCTTCAGTGGAGAGACCAAAGGAAGAGAAGTGTGTTACTGTGTCTGGACAAGAGAAAAAACTCTAGACTGCGGGCTGGGGAACAAGAAATACAGAGAGAGCCAGTTTCTACTTTGCAAACAGCCTTGGGAGCTGAAGATCAGGGTTTTGAGGGTTGCACGACTTTCTCCAGACCAAAGCCACTGCCCTGTGCAGGTGTCTGGGGTGGGGGTGGGGAGGAGAGGAGCCAGCCTGGGCTTGGTAGCCAGCCACAATCTCGGGGGAGCACCGGGGTACTGCAGGCACCAGCCAGAGGCCCTTTGCCAGCTGGGTGGGGTGGCAGAACTGGTCCGTGTGGTGCGGGATCCTTTCAGACATGGGCTTGAATCCCCGCTGGGCACCTCGGAGGCACAGGAGACTGTGGAGTGGGACCGGCTGGCCGCCCGCTCTACTCTGTGAGGGCTGCCTGAACAGCATGGCTTGAGACACCTCGTCCAGGGAAGACAGAGTGGGGGGTTGCCATTTTTCACCCCATGAACAACCTGGTGGGGCTTCAGGGAGCGGGACAGTGGCCCCGAGCGGAGGCGGGATGCTTACACCAAGCCCCGCCCCTCCGGGCCTGGTCACTGCTTATCTACCGGAGTGATACTGACGCTGACCCAACCAGGTGGCCTCTCCTCCAGACCAGGGCAGCCACCAGTGGTGGCACCAGCAGACACCTGTCCTGCGGTTTTGTAGGTTAGTCTGGTTTTTATTTTTTTTTTTAATATATTCTTTCGCTTTTCTTTCCTTCTCTTCTCTTTTCCCTTATTTTTCTTTCTATCCCTCCCCCCCTTTTTTGTCTTCCCTTTGGAATCAGGCTCGTAGTTTTTGATTTGATTTTTGGTCAATTCTTATTTTATATATGTGTGTATATTTCTTTCTTTCTTTCTTTTCTTTCTTTCTTTCTTTCTTTCTTTCTTTCTTTCTTTCTTTCTTTCTTTCTTTCTTTCTTTCTTTCTTTCTTTCTCTCTTCTAGTTTGTTTGTTTAACCAGGCATTTTTACTCCATTCTTTTTACACCTTTTCTGTATCTCCTTCTTTATTTTCCTCTCTCTCTCTCTCTGGAATAAGCCTTATATTCTCTTTGAATTTATGCCTGGTATTTTTCCTTCTGCCCCTTTCATTGCTCTCCTTGTGCGGGATACGCTCCCCCCCCCCCCCCCCCCCCCGCCACCCAGTTCCCTTTTCTCCACGGTTACCTCAACAAACAAATCAAACCACACCTGGTAGAAGGTCCAAAAAACATACCACTGTGAACAGTTGGAAAGCACAACCAAATATGCAACCACAGGGTGCATGCTACACACTCCAGAAACACATCCTGGACAGTGTATGACACCTTTTAAATATAGTAGTGCTTGTAGGTGGAGGACACATAACAAGCTATTAAAACACATAAAACAGAATTCTCCTCAAAAGAAATTCCAGAAAGAAATGACAGCCAGAGAGTTGCCCAAAACAAATATAAACAATATATCTGAACAAGAATTTAGAGTAATAGTCATGACTAAAAGCTGGGCTTGAGAAAAGCATAGGAGACAGCAGAGAATCTATTGCTCTAGAGATCAAAGACCTAAGAAATAGTCACAATGAATTCGGAGATGCTGTAAATGAGGTGCAAAATAAAGTAGGTGAAGTGACAGCAAGCATGGAAGAAGCAGAGGAGAGAATAGGTGAAATGGAAGATTAAATTATGGAAAATGATGAAGCTTAAACGAAAGAGGGAAAGGAAATTACTAGACCATGAGGGGAGAATTAGAGACCTAAGTGACTCAATGAAACAAAATAATATCTGTATCATAAGAGTTCCAGAAGAAGAAGAGAGAGGAAGGGGCAGAAGTTTTATTTGAACAAATTATAGCTGAGAACTTCACTACTCTGGGGGAAGGAAACAGACATCCAAGTCCGGGAGACACAGAGAACTCCCTTCAAAACCAACAAAAACAGGTCAACACCATGACATATCACAGTGAAACTGGCAAAACAAACAAACAAACAAACAAACAAACATAAAGAGAGAATTCTGAAAGCAACTAGGAACAAATAGGACATAACTACAAGGGTAGACATATCATGGTAGTAGCAGACCTTTCCCCTGAAACTTGACAGGCCAGAAGGGAGTGGAAGGAAATATTCAATGTGCTGAATGGGAAAAATATGCACCCAAGAATCCTTTATCCATCAAGGGTGTCATTCAGAATAGAAGGAGAGATAAAGGCTTTTTCAGACAAACAAAAACTGAAGTAGTTCATGACCACTGAACCAACCATGCAGGAGATCCTAAGAGGGACTCTGTGAGTGGAATGATGCAAAGACCACAAAGAATCAGAGACGTCACCAGAAACATGAAATATACAGATAACACAATGACACTAAATCCATATCTTTCAATAATCACTCTGAATATAAATGGACTAAATGCCCCAATCAAAAGACATATGGTATCAGAATGGATAAGAAACAAGATCCATCTATATGCTGCCTACAAGAGACTCATTTAGACCTGAGGACACTTGCAGATTGAAAGTGAGGCGATGGAGAACCATCTATCATGCTACTAGATGTCAAAACAAAGCTGGAGTAGTTACACTTATATCAGACAAACTAGACTCTAAAACAAAGTTTGTATAAAAAAATAAAGCAAAGTTTGTAACAAGAGATGAAGAAGGGCATTGTATCATAATCAAGGAGTCTATCCATCAAGAAGAGCTATCAATTGTAAATGTTTATGCCCCCAATGTGAACAACCAAATATATAAATCAATTAATTACAAACATAAATAAATGTATAGATAATAATACCATGATTGTAAGGGACTTTAATACTCCACTTATAGCAATGGACAGATCATCTAGACAGAAAATCAGTAATGAATCAATGGCTTTGAATGACACATTGGACCGGATGGACTTAACAGATATATTCAGAATTTTTCATTCAGAAGCAGCAGCATACACATTTGTCTTGAGTACACATGGAACATTCTCCCAAATAGATCACATACTGGGTCACAAAACAGCCCTCAACAGATATAAAAGGAGCAAGATCATACCATGAATGTTTTCAGATCACAACATCAAGCAAAGGACACAACCAACAAAACTAAAGGCAACTGCCAGAATGGGAGAAGATATTTGCAAGTGACATATCAGATAAAGAATCAGTATCAAAAATCTATAAGGAACTTACCAAGTTCAACACCCCCCAAAAAATAATCCAGTGAAAAAATGGGCAGAAGACATTTTTCCAAATTACATTCTCTTCCAAAGATATACAGATGGCCAACAAACACATGAAAAGATACTCAACATCTCTCATCATCAGGGAAATACAAATCAAAGCCATACTGAGATAACTACCACACACCAGTCAGATTGGCTAAAATTAATCATTTTGGAAACAACAGATGTTGGCAAGGATGCCGAGAAAGGGGGACCCTCTTGCACTGTTGCTGGGAATGCAAACTGGTGCAGCCACTCTGGTAAATAGTGTGGAGGGTCCTGGAAAAATTAAAAATACAATTACCTTATAACCCAGAAATAGCCCTACTAGGAAATTATCCAAATGATACAGAAGTGCTGAATTGTAGGGCCACATATACCCCAATGTTTATATCAATGTTATCAATGATTATCAAATTATGGAAAGATCCCAAATATCCATCAACTGATGACTTTTTTATCCATCAGTTGATGGATATTTGGGATCTTATATACGCAATGGAATACTACTCGATGATGGCAAAGAATGAAGTCTTGACATTTGCAACAACGTGGATGGAACTGAAGTGTATTATGCTAAGTGAAATAAGTCAGAGAAAGACAGGTATCATATGAATGCACTCATATGTGGAATTTGAGAGAAGACCTTAGGGGAAGGGAAGGAAAATAAGATACAAACAGAGAGGGAAGCAAACCATAAGAGATTTTTAAAAAGTTTTTTTTAATGTTTATTTATTTTTGAGAGAGAGAGAGATCGAGCATGAGCAAGGGAGGGGGAAGAGAAAGGGAGACACAGAATCTGAAGCAGGCTCCAGGCTCTGAGCCATTAGCATAGAGCCCGATGCAGGGCTCAAACTCACAAACTGTGAGATCATGACCCGAGACGAAGTCAGACGCCTATCTGACTAGCCACCCAGATACCCCTATAAGAGACTCTTAAATACAGAGAACAAACTGAGGGTTGATGGAGGTGGGGGTTGGGCGGTTGGGAAAAATGGGTGATGGGCAATGAGGAGGGGAATTGTTGGGATGAGCACTGGGTGTTGTGTAAGTTATGAATGATGGGAATCTGCTCCCAAAGCCAAGAGCACACTACGTGTTAGCTAACTTGACAATAAATTTAAAACATAAAATATAAAAAGAAATTAAATTTGTAATGAAACCCTATCCACAAAAAACACTCCAGGCTCAGGTAGCTTCATTGGTATGTTCTTTCAAGAATGAAATGCTACTCTTCCACACACTCTTTCAGAAAATAAAGGAGAAGGAAAAAAACCTTCAAATTTCTTTTATGAGGCATTCCCTCCATCCCCAAACATGACAAATGCTCAATAGAAATTTGCAAAACAGTTTCCTTCGTGAATGTAGATATTAGCAAACCAAATCCAGAAAAATACAGAAAAGATAATATATTATGATAAGTGAGATTTATCTCAAGAATGTAAGTCAACTTAACACATGAAAACCAATGACTGTAATTCACCACTTACCATCCATGTGAGTATTTCAATAGACACAGAAAGGCCATTCGAAAAATTAAACATCTCTTCAGGAGAAAAACTCTCAGCAAACCAGAATTGGAAAGGAATGCCTCATATAAGATAGGAATATCTTATGTGAAAAGCTCACACCTAACTTCCTACTTAATACTGAAACATTAAACACTTCTCCTCAAGATTAAACTACTTCTCCTCCCCAGGGTAAGGAGGTCTGTTCTTGCCATTTTTATTCAACTTAGAGTCCCAGTCAACGTAATAAGGTAAAAGAAATGTTGCAAAAGTTTGGAAAAGACAACATGATTTTGTATGTAGAAAACACTAGAAGATGAATTCGGAAACTTCACAGGGTAAAAGGTCACAAAGATAAAAACAATTGCATTTTATAGACCAGCAAAGAATTAGTATAGACCGGCATATTGAACTTTAAATTCATTTTACTAAAGAATAAAAAATCAAATATTAGGAATAAATCTAATTAAAGATGTGACCTTTTTTCTTAAAATTGTAAATCATCGCCAGAAGAAATTAGTGGTTTAAACGAATAGATATACAACTATATCTATGATTGGAAGGTTCAATATTATTAATATGTCTATGCTTCCCAAATTGATTTACAGATTCAAATCAATCCCAATATAATCACAGCCAGTATTCATGAAGAAATTGGCAAGCTCAAGCTTATATTTTATGTAATGGAAATGCAAGTGATCTAATGGAGCCAAATTAATTCTAAGAAAAGAAAAAAGTTGAAGGATTTTCAGTACATGATTTCAAAATTTACCTTGAAGCTACAATAATCAGGAGTGTGTGACATTAACATAGGGATGCTCACATATTTCAACAGAACAGAGTAGAAAGAGTACAAGCAGACCTAAAGTATAGTCCTTGATTTTCGGTAAACATCCAAGCCAATTCAAATGATGCTGGAAAAACTGGATATCCTTTCAGAAAAAATCTGAACTTTGGCCCCATCCACACGGAAATATTAATTTGAGATGTATCAGAGACCCAAATATACAATCTAAATAAATCTAAAATCTGGATATAAGGCCAGATAAAGTTTCTGGACTAGAACACAGGAGGGTATTCTTAGGTAAGTAGATTTCTCAAGCATGATACCTAAAGCACTAGCCATAAGCAAATATTGCTAGACTGGGCAAACAAGATTTTTTTTTTCCAATAAAAATGCGCCATTAAGAAAATAAACACGTAATTTGCAAAAGATATGTCTGAGAAGAAATTCACATCTAGCATACATAAAATGTCTACAAGTCTAAAAGAAAATAGAAGATTAACAAGTCAATTTTTAAAAATAAGCAAAAGATTGGAAAAGATCTTTTTTTCACACACAAAAATATATGAATGTCCAACAAGGGTGTGGAAATGTGCTTAACAGAGTTATCAGGGAATTGTAAATTCCTGAAATCAGCTAGACAGGCTGATTTCAAAAACGATTGATGCTACGAGTTGTTGACCCAGTGGAGTAGAAGGTATTCTCAGACATTGCTGGTGGAATGTAAAAAAGCTCAAACACTTTAGAAAACTGTGACATTTTTGTATAAAAGTCAACATAATCTATGCTATGACTCAGCAATTTTACTAACAAGTATTTGCCTGAGAGCAGTATACATTCATGTGCACAAAAAGACTTGTTGAGGTAATGCTCTTAGCAGCCTTATTTATAATATTCCCAAACAGGAAACAAATGTCTATCGGTAGAATGATAGGCGAATTGAGGTGTATTTATGTAATGGAACCGTACTCATCAATAAAGCCTGGGGGGATGACACAGGCACAACAGTTTGGTAAAAATAATATTTATTGATGGCAGGATATGAGGAGAACGGTTCCCTCTTATTATTCTTAGGCAAAACATGAATTGTTATAGCCATTTAGTTTATTGTTTATTTTGATTTATTACAGTTTCTTAAAAGTTTTCATGCACATTTCAGTTGGTTAACATACAGTGTAATATTAGTTTCAGGTGTATAATATAGTAATTCAACACTTCCATTCAATGCCCAGTGCTCATCACAAGTACACTCCTTGCTCCCCATCAGCTGTTTAATCACTCTCCCTCCCTCCCCCTCCCCCTCCCCCCCCCCCGCCACTGTGGCAACTATGTTTATTCTCTACAGTGACTATTTCTTGGTTTGTCTCCCTTTCTCTTCACCCCCCACCTTTGCTTGTTTGTTTTTTTTCTTTTTTTTTTGTAATTATTTTTTAAAAATGTTTATTCATTTTTGAGAGACAGAGCGTGAGCAGGGGAGGGGCAGAGAGAGAGAAAGACACAGAATCTGAAACAGGCTCCAAGTTCTGAGCTGTCCGCACAGAGCCCGTCATGGGGCTTGGACCCACGAACCGTAAGATCGTGATCTGAGCCGCAGTTAGACACTCAACCAGATGAGCCACCCAGGAGCCCCTGTTTTGTTTCTTAAATTCCACGTATGAGTGAAATCATGTGGTATGTGTCTTTCTCTGGCTGAAATATTTTGCTTAGCATTATACTCTCTAGCTTCAACCATGTCATTACGAATGGCAAGATTTCATTCCTTTTACTGCATAAATGTAGAATATGTATATATATACTACATCTTTTCCATTCATTAGTCAATGGGCACATGAGCTCTTTCCATAATTTCGCTATTATAGATAATGCTGCAATAAAGTTATCAATATATTAATAAATATACACATACCCCAGCAATTCAATTCTAATGAATATATTCCATCAAAATAAAGACAGCAGTATATAAGAATACATATTCAAGGTATTTATTGCATTTTTGTTTATAGTAGCAAGAAACAAAAAGAAACCTTGTCTGTTGATAGGAGAAGGGTTGTATAAAACAGAATCTCTTCAATTCACTGAGTTTTACATGGTCTTTGAAAGTGACAAAACTTTATCAACTGACTTGGATATGTTGAAAACAGGGGTGAGGTGGTGAAGTGAGAAATGCAATATGCAGAGAAGGATGAATAATACAATTTCATTTTAAGAAAGAGACAGAACAGAACCTCTGTGTGTCTGAATATAATTATATAATCAGTGAGAACATTCGGAAGGATGCATTCTGGGTTAATAATATGAGTTAACCTGCAGATGGTGGTGATGCAGTCAGGATGAGGGAGGAAAGGAAAAGGGGCGATTCAACCAAACAAACTGTAAGATCCCACGTATGCAATCAGGGGATCTCTTGCTCCACTCTCCTCACTCCATTCCAGCTGAGGGGCCTCTCTTCTGCATTCCCAGCATATCAAATATGCTCTTGCCTCAGGGTCCTTGCACTTGCTGTTCACACTGGGACCCACTTCCTCTAGGATTCTGTGCAGGTCTTATCCTCACTTCCTGCCCATCTCTGCTCCCATGTCCTGGAGGCCTCCCTTGGCTACTCTCTATAAAGTAGCCACCCATTTCACCTCAGCATTCAATATTCTCCTTACCCTGCTTTGTTTTTCTCCATTGAGTTGATTACCATCTGACATATTATGTTCTGATGCATTCGTTTGTGTATTCCTTGTCTCTTTGCACAAGAATGTCAGCTTCATGGAGGAGGAACTGTTTTCTTCTTTTATGTAACTCTGGGAACAAAAAAGACGTGTCCAGCAAAGATCAGTCACTTAATGCATATTTGCTGAATTAATGAATAAATATGTCCGTGAGTGAGCGACCGATGTATATGTGGGGAAATAGAGCAGTCTGTCTACAGATAAGTGAGAATTCTCCTTCCAATGCTTAACTTGGAAAATCGATTACGGATTCTCTCAAGGAAGAAAGCAATTTCACAGAGGTTAGAATGTGTTTTCACAGTTGAATTTGACTTGGTTTTTAGATTTGACCAAGAAGGAGCATCAGAACAGTGATTTGGGATCCATCCTCTTCTGCTGGGGCCCAGGAGGCAGTCCATTCTGGTCTTTGTTTCATCTGTGGCTAATCCGTGAATGTTGTACATTGTTGCCAAAACCTATTTGTGAAAGAACTTTGTGTTATCCAGGTGACTTCCTCCAGATTTCAAGTTATTCAGCCAGTAAATGCCACTATACCTTTATTTTAAAAAATTCTGTGTGTGCAGCTGGTGTCTGGCACACGCACTCTGTTAGCCAAGCACTGAAAGCCAAATGTCATTTGGAAGTTTAGCAGATACCTTTCTTTAACATCTGAGCCTGTTTTTGCAGGATGATTGGTGGCAAAGCTGTTCACACAGAGGGATGAGCTGGGATTAGGTCACCGCGCTTCTGTTTTGGCTTTCAACCAGCTTTGTAATGCTCTCCGCGTGGGTCTGTGCACATGTGGACGCTTTGCAAAGTGCCTCTAGGTGCTATTGACCCAGATTTGTTGGTTTATGTTTTTTATATAATAGCTTGGAAATGAACAGGCATAATGTGGTCTATGGTCTTTTAAAACCTAGACATGTTGAACTCGGCCACTAAACAGGAAGTGAAAACCTCTAGCCAATCATCTCATTACTTAATCAGGGTAAACATATATATTTAAAACTTGCTATGATCACCAGAACTCTTCCTATATATGTATATATCAGACTTGCATCCCAAATATATCATATAATACATTAATCACATTTTTTATTCATTCATCCATTGATGGACACTTAGGTTGTTTCCATGTCTTTGATAGTGTACGTAATACTGCAATAAACTTGGACATGCAGTCTTTTCAAGGTAGTGATTTTATTTCCTTCAGATAAATAATATGGAAGTGGAATGGCTGGATCATATGGTGGTTCTGTTTTTAATTTTGTGAGGGGCCTGCACACGGTTTTCCACAGTGGCTGTGCAAGTTTACATTCCCACCACAGTGTACAAAGTTTCCCTTGTCTCCCTACCTTCGCCAACATTTATTTTTTGTGTTTTTGACACTAGTCATTCTAAGAGGTGTGAGGTGATAGTTCGTTGTCAACACATCTTTAAAACATGAGACATGGCTTGTGTGGTAGAGTTTCTGACGAAGGCACAAAGGCTTCTGGGTGTTATTGGGGAACCTTTTCCCCCTCAGAATAAGGAGAGTCATTCTCTAAGAAGCAGTTTTATCAGTAAAGGACCACGTTTGTTCATTTGTAAATGACTCAAGCCTTAAAAATCTTAAATTGCAGTTTTAAAGGCACAAACTTCAATTTCAACGAATCTCGTATTTATTTCATTGCTAAAGCTTCTTACTGATGCCTAGAAGAGAGAATGCTGGGGTCAATACATACACGTGGATGTCGATTCCACTTCAAAACTTTTGTCCTGTCAATAACACCCATCCTGGGAAAGCAAATAGCATGCTTGATTAGTTTTAGGAAGGAAAATTGTGATGGGCAGCTCAGCAGAAGCTGATTACTATTTGAATTGTTCCTTCCAACAACATTTATTCCTGGTAAGTCCATGAATAAATTGTTGCATCCATCAGGCCAGAGACATCATTATTTAAAATATATTAATTTGCAAGATCCGGTTCCAAAATTTCCTAGAAACTCTGAAGGACATCTCAAAAGCCCCTTTTCAGCCAGTAAAGTGATGGTTCATCTGTGGCTAAAATGCTGTCTCCATGTACCATTATGGACAGCTTTTGCCATTATTTTCAAGTGTAAAATTGCATCCTGTGTTGACTGTGAAATTCGAATGCCCTCCTTTTGAAGGCCAAACCTGATAATTGAAAGAAATGATTGCAGATGTTAACAGGGCCTTTTCTAAGGGGACGGTAATTAAACTTCTAAAAACGTGTACAACTGAATTAACTGGGAGACATAAAGTAAGAGAGGCCGAGGTTGCATAGATTGGTCCGTTGCTCCCTGGCTGAATCGCATTGCTCATGGAGATCTGGCATTCTTCGTTGAAGCCAAGGACTTTGATCCTGGGGTCAATTACTTTTCAGTTTTTCAGTAGTGACAAGTTGCGACCTGACCCAGATCAGCTTCCTGGAAAATGCATGTCCCTTAATTATTATAGGGCTTAGTAGAATGAATATATTAGCACAAAGTCATCTTTGTCCCTGGAAGCACAGCTCAGAGCACTAACAGCCTGGTGCTCGTAGTGCTGTGTGTGCACACAGAGGCCAATGTGTACACACATAGATAGTCACACACGCCCACAACAAAGAAGAACAATTAACAGACCACTGAAAAGGACTATTTACTCACCCATTGCTAATGTTATTCGTATTTAGTAAATGTAAGAACACAGCAAATGGGGAACCTGGGTGGCTCCGAAGGTTAAGCGTCCAACTTTGGCTCAGGTCACGATCTCACAATTCTGAATTTGAGCCCCGCGTCGGGCTCTGTGCTGACACCTCAGAGCCTGGAGCCTGCTTTAGATTCTGTGTCTCCCTCTCTCTCTGCCCCTCCCCTGCTCACTCTCTGTCTCTGTCTCTCTCTCTCTCTGTTTCAAAAATAAACATTAAAAAAATAAAACAAAAAGAACACAGCAATACACATCATTATACAAAGTTATGTGCTGACATAGAGTCTCTGACATAAAATGACTTGAATATTGAACATCACTGTGGACATTCAAGCACATTTACAGTTGATGCACATGCTGTATTCATTTCAGGTGTACAACAGAGTGATTCCAGAAGTCTATACATAATATAGTGCTCACCAAAGTGTAGCTACCATCTGTCACTGTACAGCGTTCTCACAATATCATTGACTGTATTGCCTGCCCTGTGTCTTTTACTCCCATGACTCATTCGTTTCATAACTGGAAGCCTGTAGCCTCCACAGCTCTTCATACATTTTGCCCATCCCCCCATGCCTCTCCCTCTGGCAACCATCAGTTTGTTCTCTGTATTTATAGGTCCTATTCTGCTTGTAAAACTTTTAAGTGGGAATTTTCACTCTCAGTTAATTCTTATTATTTCCCTATGCTATTGGCATTAACTCATCTGATTATTAAGGGGTGATGAGGAGGTGCAACCCTGTCCATTCAGAGAATAACAAGAGTTAGGCTCTACCTATGCCCTTGAAAAAGCGTCCTATTGAATCTTCTTGCTGTCCACCTTGGACACTGTGGGTGTGCCCTTGATTTGTGTGAATCATCATCACGCTGGCAATGTCGTGGACTACATCAATGGCAAGAATGGTCTCTGTTATGATCTAATCTATAGCAGATGTTTCATTAATTGCAAGAGGCACACTTCAGAGATAGAAGGGTATAAAAGTCTCATGATTCTTGTCATCAAAGAATATATTCTGCTTGGCAAAGAGCAATTGTTTTAATACACGAAGTGAAAAAGGATAAGTACCCTAAGAAGGGTGTGGATAGTGCTATGAGCATTCAGAAAAGGGCACAGTTATTAACAATGCTTGTAAGTGGCGCTCTGCTATTAACACACAAGACTTGATGTAATAGTTTGTACTTTTCAGACCATGATCGAATACATTATCCAGTTTCTCTGGACCAACATGTTGTCAGACTAAGAACACCACAGCAAGCATCATGTGAGAGACAAAATAGGATCAACATTGACGGGATGGGGCAATCTTCCACAACTAGTTAGAGACAGAGCTAAAACAAGAGCAGCGGGAAGTGGGTCCTATTTCTAATCCGCTGATCTTTCTAACATATCAGTCAGAAAAAATGTCAAGCATGAAAAGGACAAAAAGCTTTTTATTCTCCCTCTCCTATCCGAGTGTTTGAAACAACTTAGCTCCAGATAATGCGTTTTAGAAAACAGAGCATGATGTCTGGAAAAGGGTCATGGCTTGAGTGTCAGAATATCTGAGATTTGCCACATCGATTCACATTATGACACAAGGTCAGACAGTTAATTATTTCCGTGTCTCATTTTTAACCTGGAAAATGAGTATAATTATGTTTCCTTCCTGATAGAGATAACATGAGGCTAAATGAGTAACAGTATTCTCTCTTTATAACATTGATATAGAAGAGGAAGAACATAATTTGCATCTAGTCTCAGAGCTGATTAAGCCACATCTTATCTTTACTATGCAGTTAATAGAGGAGAGACCTGATTTGATCTGTGCTATATTCAAGTCTTGTCCTTGGGAGGTGCTTCAGAAGGAAGGGTGGCAGGGGCTGCCTTGTAAATGTGCCCTCCAATTCTTTGGGGGGAGAAAAGGTAGGGAAAATTATAAATTTAAGTCAGTTTTAATTCCTGCCTCATATTTGGACAATCTTATAGCTTGCAAAATGCTTCTTTGAAGTTTCCTATGTAAAACTAAGAGGGTTAAAATATAATGACATGGTAATAAATTGGTCCTTATAAAAATTTTTATTGAAGTCCAATAATATTTTAACATATGTTGCTATCAGCTCTTTTTGGGGGGTGTCTCCTACATTGAGTATACTTAGATCTTTTTTATGTCTTAGATATAGGTTCACTCACTAAGTCGTGTGACCCGGTCTAACAGAATTTTAAACAGGTGCATGTAGTTTATCTTTCCTGTGGACTGGGTCTGCAAATGCCGATCAATGAAGCAACTTTAATCTGCCTCACTTAGCAACATTGCCATTGAATGGAAAATCAGAACAGAAGCTTTCATCGATCCATCAACTGATTGTTATCCCATGAACAGCAAATAGGGTATTATCCATTTGACACACACTTGTTCATGTCAGAACATCCACAACTGGTGTATGTTGGCAGGATTGGTTTAACCCTTTGAATCACAGATGGAAATTTTGGTTTCAAGATCAGCTTCCTGTTTCACCAAGAGGTGAACAAAATCTCAGAAGACATTTATTTATTTGTTTATTGATTTATTTCTTTTTGAGACAAAGACAGAGAGAGAGGGAGTGCAAGCAAGCAAGAAGGGCAGAAGGAGAGAGAGAAACCCTGGGATCATGACCTGAGCCAAAATTAAGAGTCAGACACTCAATGGAATGAGCCATCAGGTGCCCGGCCCAAAATATTTTAATGCAGAAAATAGTTCAATCCTTAGGAAGCAAAACATTTAACTCTTTTTTTCCCCAGGCACTATTGTCAATAACGAAACCATATAAAATGAAGACAAAAATATATAAAAACCAAATAATCGTGCATATCAAATAAATAGTACCTTCGTCCTGTTTAAATGTGTCCTGTAATATTTTCCCTTTTGTAACCTTTCTATCCACTCAGAGTATTATACTTTTTATTGCACTTATGCAATTGTACTGCAACTTGATGTGTCTTCTGCAGACATTTAATGCTGTCCAGATTTCAAATATTTCCTAAGTCTTGGGGTGCCTGGGTGGCTCAGCCAGTTGAGCATCCAACTTCAGCTCAGGTCATGATCACATGTTTGGTGGGTTCGGACCCCACATTGGATCTCTGCTGTCAGCTCAGAGCCCACTTTAGATCCTCTGTCTCCCTCTCTCTGCCCCATCTCTACTGGCACTCTCTTAAAAATAAATAAAACATGTAGAGGAATATTTCATAAGTCTTCTTGACAGGACTTTAAGCACAATTACTATTATCTTTATTTCTGTGATGCTATTTCATCCCCAAATACCATCCTACTCCACCGTAGTTCTTTCTCCTATCAATGAGCCCTTTGATATTTGAGTCTCACTTCCCAAATCCCTGTCATGCATGATTCAGTCGCTGTGATAAATGGTTCGTGTGTGCTTAACCCTCACACACATTCTGTGATATTGGTCATATCTCATTTTGTGGGTGGACAAACAGAATATGAAGAATTTATATTGTTCTCCCATAATCATATGAATAGCAAGCAGCAGGATTTAGACAAATTAAAGTGGACTTAGTATAGTTTTTTAAAAAGTTTAATTGAACAATAAAACATCTGGCAACCCAAATAAGAACTGGGAAAAAATCTGAATAGGCATTTCCCCCAAAAGAATGGCCAATAAGCACATGAAAAGAGGCTAAGCATCATTAGTTGTTAGGGAAATGCAGATAAAAATCATGAGATACTGTTTCTATTCACTGGATGGCTAGAAGCAAACAGCCACTACTAAGTCAATAATCAACTAGTGTTGACGAGGAGGTAGAGAAATTGGAACACTTACATATTGCTGGTGGGAATGTAAAATGGTACAGCCTCTGTGGAAACAAGTTTGATAATTTTTCAAAAGTTAAATATCAAATTACCCTGTGTCCCAGTAGCTCCACTCTGAGTTACATACCTCAGAGACTCAAATGTGTATGTCCACACAAAAACTCGTCCATGAATGATTGTGGCAATGCCGTTTGTAATAACCCCAAAGCAGAAACAATCCACATGTTCATCAACTGATGAATGGATAAACAAAATTTCCAGGCAATGGAAAGTTGCTATTAATATAATGTTGAATATTATTATTCAGTAATAAAAAGAAATGAAACATTAATACATATTACAACATGGATGGACATTGAAAACATTATGCTAAGTGGAAAAAGTTAGCCCCAAAGGGCCACATATGGTGGTCTTGGTCTGAAGTATATGTATTTTGTCATGGGAAGCAGGTATCCATTCATATTTTCCTGAGTTTAAAAAGAACAGATGCTCAATTCTGCTGAAGATTTTTTCTGCATCTATGGAGATTGCCATATGATATGATCTTTTTTTTCTACATCTATTAATATGGTAAATAATATTAAGGGTTTTTATAACATTAAGTTGTTGCAAACTTTTTTTAAGAGAAAGAGATCTCCTCTCTCTCTCTGTCTCTCTTTATATTTCACACACACACACACACACACACACACAGAGCAAGAGGGAAAGGGGAAGAGGGAAAGAAAGAAAGAATCTTTAAGCAGGCTCCACACTCACTCAGCACAGAGCCCTATGGGGGGCTTGATCCTATGACCCTGGAATCATGACCTGAGCTGAAATCAAGAGTTGGATGCTCAATGAACGGTTCCAGCTAGTTGCCCCTATCTTTGCTATTTAAAATAAACCTCACTTGTATGAACCAGAAAAGACCCCGGATAGCCAAAATAATGTTGAAAAAGAAAACCAAAGTTGGAGGCATCACAATCCCAGACTTCAAGCTGTATTACAAAACTGTAATCATCAAGACAGTATGGTACTGGAACAAAAACAGACACACAGAGCAGTAGAACAGAATAGAGAACCCAGAAATGGACCCATAAATGTATTGCCAACTAACCTTCAACAAAGCAGGAAAGAGTGTCCAGTAGAAAAAAGACAGTTACTTCAGCAAATGGTGTTGGGAAAACTGGACAGCAGCATGCAGAAGAATGAACCTGTATCACTTTCTTATACCATACACAAAAATAAACTCAAAATGGATGAATGACTGAAACATGACAGGAAACCATCAAAATCCTTGACAGGCAGCAACCTCTTGGACCTCAGCCGCAGCAACTTCTTTCTAGACATGTCTCTGGAAGCAAGGGAAACAAGAGTGAAACTGAACTATTGGGACCTCATCAAGATAAAAACCTTCTGCACAGTGAAGGAAACAATCAACAAAACTAAAAGGCAACTGGTGGAATGGGGGAAGGTATTTGCAAGTGACGTATCAGACAAAGATTTAGTATCCCAAATCTATAAAGAAACTCCACTCACACAAAACAAATAATCCAGTGAAGAAATGGGCAAAAGACATGAACAGATACTTTTCCAAGGAAGACATTCAGGTGGTTAACAGACACATGAAAAGATGCTCAACATCATTTATCACCAGGGAAATACAAATCAAAACCACAATGAGATATCACCTCCCACCTGTCAGAATGGCTAAAATTAACAACCTAGGAAACAACAGATGTTGATGAGGATGCAGAGATAGGAAAACACTTTTGCACTGTTGGTGGGAATGCAAACTGCTGTAGCCACTCTGGAAAACAGTATGGAGGTTCCCCAAAAAACTAAATAGGGCTACCCTATGATGCAGTAATTTCACTACTAGCTATTTACCCAAAAGATTAAAAAAATTCTGATTCAAAGGGGCACTTGCACCCCAATGTTTATAACAACATTATCAATAGCCAAATTATGGAAAGAGCCCAAATATCCATCAACTGATGAGTGGATAAAGAGGATATGGTGTATATGTATACAGTGAAATATTACCTGGAGATCAAAAGAATGAAACCTTGCCATTTGCAACATCATGATGGAACTAGAATGTATTGTGCTATGCAAAATAAGTCCAAGAAAAATAAATATCATATGATTTCACTCATATGTGGAATTTAAGAAACAGATGAACATAAGGAAAAGGAAGGGAAAAATAAAAACAGAAAGGGAGGCAAACTATGAAAGACTCTTAAATACAGACAACAACAGGGTTGCTGAAGAGGTGTTGGGTGGGGGCATGGGCTAAATGGGTGATGGGTATTAAGGAGGGCACTTGTTGGGATGAGCACTGGGTGTTGTATGTAGTCATGAATTACTCCGTCTACCCCTGAAACCATTATTACACTATATGTCAACATATAAATAAATAAATAAATAATAAATAAATGAATGAATAAATAAATCAACAAATAAACTTAATGTAAAAGTCCTTTAAAAAAAAATCCATTTGGGTCATGAGATAGAATGAATCGTGGCCTCCAAACATGTTCACACTCATATTTCCCGGATCTCTGAATATCTTACCTTCTGCAGCAATAGGGACTTTTAAGACATGTTTAGGGTAAAGCTCTTCTGATGGGGAGATTATCCCAGTCTAACTACATTTGCCCAGTGTAATGCCAGGATCTTTATAAGAGGGAGGCAGAGAGAAAAGATGTAAGTGTAGAAGCAGAGGTCTGATGAGACAAGATGATTGGCTATTTCTGTGAAGATGGAAGAAAGGACCCAGGGCTAAGAAAGGAAGGCATTCTGGAAGCTGGAAAAGCAAGGAAATGGATTGTTCCCTTGAGCCTCTAGAAGGAACCCAGCCTAGTGCTTAACCCAGTGATACCCATTTCACACTTAGGACATCCTTAAGTGTAAGATAATAAATTCGTGTTGTGCTAAGCCACTGAATTGTAGCAGTTGGTTAGAACAGCAACAGGAAGTGAATGCAGGTCATGAGCTATATGTTTTGTACCATGCTGTGGAATGCTATTTGCTAATAGTTCATTTGGAATCCTTAATCTATATTCTTTGGTGAAATTGGTGTGTAGTTGTCTTTTTTTGGTGCTATGTGACAAGTTAGGTGTCAAAGGTATATTTACTTAAAAAAATTTTTTTAATGTTTATTTATTATTGAGACAGAAACAGAGCACGAATCGGGGAGTGGCAGAGAGAGAAAAAGAAGCAGGCTTCAGGCACTGTCAACACAGAGCCTGACACGGGGCTCAAACCTACTAGCCATGAGATTATGACCTGAGCCGAAGTGGATGTTTAACCGACTGAGCCACCCAGACGCCCCATATTTACTTTTAAAAAAATAACTTGAAAGTTTTTCCTTGTTTTCAGATTCTGCAGTTTAAATAGCAATGGAATTAGTTGGTCCTTGAAGATTTGGTTAAAACCCCCTGAAACCTTCTGGGCCTTATGCTTTTTTTGTGTGTTATTTGTATGTTGTAGGTTTTTAACTTCTCAGCTGGGCTCTCTCAGTTACCACCTGAATGATTTAATTCTGCCTCTCACAGTGAAAACAATGTTTCCTTTAGTCCAGGGGACTCTGGAGGAAACAAAAAGACAGATTTTTGGTGGTTCACCATTGAGAATGATCTGACACAGGTATCTAGCTTCTAATAATTTTTTTTCAATTGTTCTCTGGTTCTTTGACTGAACTCTTTTTCTGGAACCCAAGGCCCCAGTAAGGAAGTTTCCACTCAATGCTCCTAGTTTCCTTTCTTTTTTTAATTTTTAAATTAATTTATTTATTTTGAGAGACAGAGACAGCATGAGCAGGGGGGAGAGAGAGAGAGAGAGAGAGAGAATCACAAACAGGCTTTGCACTGTTAACATGGAGCCCCACATGGAGCTCGAACTCATGAAACCATGAAATCATGCTCTGAGCCAAACCAAGAGGAGAGCCAGAGGCTTAATGGACTGAGCGACCCAGCACCCCTCCCTGCTCCTATTTTTCAAGACTGCTTACTTCTTTCTTGTGAATCCTTCACTTGACTTAATGCCCCTACATGCATATTATTTTATGCTTGATTTCTGAGTGCTTGCATTGGATTCCTCTTGAATCTCTGCTGCTTGATGATTTGCTGCTTTGGATCTTCACCTTGCCCAGGAATTCCATTTGTTTGGACAAGTTTCTTGGATCTTAGAGTCAGGTGTTTTACTTCATGACTCGATCTGATTTCAGGCATGTCACTGGAGTTCGTACTCAAGTTCCCACAGGTGCACCTCGGGGACAACTAATTTTAGCTACATGTCCATTTCTAGTCTTTGAGCAACACTGAGAACTTGCTTCATCCTGAGATTCCAAAGATTCCAAAACATCTTGATGCCACTGATGTGCTAATCCTGACAAAACCCTTTGTAGTTCAATGGCCATGAACTTTGCAGACTGTAACTGGTTTTATAGATTTTGTTTCCTATTGATTACTTTCTTTAAAGAGTTTAATCTGTATATAACATGCTATTCTAACATACTGTAATAATTACGAATAATCTTTCTTGTATGGAATCTTTCTTTAAAATTTCTAAAATTTTTTTGATTAATTAATTTATTTTTGAGAGAGAGGCAGAGAGAATCCCAAGCAGGCTCTGCACCATCAGCATGGAGCCCATTGCAGGGCTCAAACTCCTGAACATTGAAATCATGACCTGAGCCTAAATCAAGAGTCCGATGCTTAACCAACTGAGCCACCCAAGTGCACCTTTCTTATATGGAGTCTTATATCTCTTTGTAGTCTTGGATTTCCATCCCTTGATCCACTAATTACATTCTTTTGCATAAGTGTTAAGACTGTTTTATTGTTCAGGCTATTTTATTGTTATATTGGATCAGTCCAATGACCACTTCTTAATAAGTAATTGGAAGTCATTACTATCTATACATGTGAATTGTGTTGTACCTGACTATATTTTTAAAAATTTTAATTCCGGTGTACTTAAAATACAATGTTATATTAGTTTCAGGTGTACTATATAGTGATTCAACACCTCCATATTCTACTCAATGTTCATCAAGATAAGTGTATTTTTAATCCCCTCCACCTATTTCACCCATCCGCCCACTCACCTCTCCTCTGGGAACCCCCAGTTTGTTTGCTATAGTTAAGAGTTTGTTTTATGGTTTGTGTCCCTTTTCTTTCCTTTTGTTCATTTATTTTGTTTCTTAAATTCCACATATGAGTGAAATCACATGGTATTTGTCTTTCTCTGACTGGCTTATTTCGCTTAGCATAATAGTCTCTGGCTCCCTCCATGTTATTGCAAATGGCAAGATTTTGTTATTTTTTATGGCTGAATAATATTCCATTATGTATATAATCACTGCTTCTTTATTCATCTGTGGATGGACACTTGAGCTGCTTCCATAATTGGGCTATTGCAAATAATGCTGCAATAAACAGGGTGCGGTTGACTCAAAACTAATTTGAGCAATTTTCAATTTTGCTAATAAATGCTAAATTTGGGGGTTATATTGGTAAAGTGGTTCAGAAAAGGCATTTGACTAAATTTATTTCAATTTTTGGCTTGTGGAGTTGAAACCATAGCAGCAGTTTTTACCAACATGTTTCATCAAAGTTATAGAATTATCTTTTCATTCTTTATCAAATACCTATTGAGTGCCTACCATGCACCCAAGTCCTGTTCTATGTGGTTATACCAGTGAGCAAAACAGAGATCCTTCCTCTCATGAAACTAATATCCTAGTGGCAGAGAGAAAGACAATAAGCAGCAAACATAATATACTAAATAAATGGTATGTGTCACTTTAGAAACTGATAAGAATTATGGAACAAAACCAAAATTACAGGAGTATGGAGATTGGGGATACTGTGGGTGGAGGGAGGCCAGCCTGCGATTTTGGCAAGAGTGGTCCCTTGAGGAGGTAAGCAACGGAGGAAGACTTGAGGGAGATAAGGTGGTTGGGTATCCAAATATCTGGATGAAGAATACTCAGAGTTAAGAGTCAGTGAAAATGCCTTAAGGTGGGGTGTGTCCAACTTGTTCTAACGACAGCGAGGAGGCAGTATGGTTGAGCTGAAATGATCCACTGGACAATAACAGTTGAAGTCAGAGAAGAGATGATGGTAAACTTGACACTGTAGGGCTGGGTAGACAATTGTGAAAATGCTATCTTGTGTTCTAAAGGAAACTAGGACATTTTAAGTGGAGGGGCAATGTGATAAGACTTATACCGCAGAGATATTTCTCAGTACTGTGTAGGGGAGATAGTCGAAAATCAGATAGGAGTGATGGCAGCCTCCTATATAAGTACACAAAAAATGGCTGAATTATGCCCGTTAACCGAGGGACTTTTATGTGCCATGAATTATAAAACTGTTAAAAAAAAAAACCATCTTAAGATAGAATAGAGAAGTCTGTGTCCTTTTGACTGCGACTATTTAGAGACTATGTGATTTGCTTAGTTCAGTTGGCAGCACAGTAAAGGTAATTAATCTATGATATCCAACTCTAGCATTTTCTTTCTTTGGGCAAGGGTATTGCAATAAGTAAACATCAGCAACAGATGCCTCTTCTGAGTACCTTTTATGTGCCAGGAACTCTACCAGATGCTTCACTTATTAAAACATCACAATAGTCCTAACGATACAGGTATTATTAATTCATTCTTGTAACCAGTATTTGTGACATGCTCTGTGCACGGGAACTTTCCTGGGGCCTGGAAACACAGTCTTATAGGACAGACCAGTTCCAGAGTCTAGTATTTCTGCTTGTAAGAGGATCACACAGTTAACGCAGATTAGAAACCGGAGCCAATTCTTTATTATTCCATTCACACAGGCTCTCGAGCTGGCCATCTACATAGAATGTAGTCGACCTATTCTGATTTAAAGGTGAAATGGAAACAAAAGAGAAGAGGGAGTAAAAATAGAATGGAAAGAGATGTAGAAAGTTTATTACTGTATATAAAAACGTTATCTTTATCATTAATTTGGTGTCCCCAAATCAACAATGTAGGGCAGGACAGTTCAAACAATAAGGTTTGAATACTTAGGAGAAACTTGAGAATGACATTTAATTACATTTCCCCCTTCCTGTACTATGTAGAAATCTTTTCTAAAATAGTTTTTAGAAAGGAAGTACCTCTGACTTCCAGCTAAAAGGCCAGATGGAAGGCATTATCTGTTTCCTCTCCTTTACCAGCTGCACTACAAAGGAAGTTCCTGGGGGGAGGAGGTGAAATCTGTGAGGAGACTGGATGACGATCAGTGGGAGAGCTCACTATGCTTCTGGAAGAAGCCAAGCCAAATTACTGCTTGAACATTTTAGCCTGTATATTCCTGGGGCTTTACTGTTCCCCGAATTAACTCACCTTCTATTTCTAGAAGACTTTTCATCATGAATATGACTTGATGATAAAGTGGAACGCCTAATAGACACACACACACACACACACACACACACAAACACAGAGATGCACACAAACATGGGACATGGGGTTGAGCTTACTTGACAAAGAAAAGGTGCTAAAAGAATGAAACAATTTCCAAATGAAAAGGTATACAAATGCCTTTTGACTTTGCATTTGACACAGTATCTGGGAAAACTATTGTATAGAATTTATAAAGCTTCTAGGTTTGAGTTTTAATGGTCCGATATTCATACCTTCTTGTGTGGCTGTGATGGTCCTCTCAGGTTTTAATTTACTTGGAATTCTTTAGTTCCAGTTCAAATTCTTCTCTCAGTTCTTCCCATATTGGTAATGGAAGGGAAATATCTAGGGCTACTCAGTTTTCCGGTGCATTCATATCTCCTGGGATCTTGCCAAGATGAAAATGCTGGTTCAGTAGATCTGGGGAGGGACCTGGGATTCGGCACTCCTAACAAGCATGGAGGTGATGTCTTTGTCCCTGAGTCCACAGACCACACTTTGAACCCCAGGGAAATAATTTATGTTGCTTATCTGCCAGCTTCCTGAAGCATACCAACCTTCGCCAGGGCACCATTTGGTGGGGTCAGTGGAAAAGGTGGGCCATTACAAGGCAATTGTATATCAAATATGGCCGATGTATAGAGACTGAGTGGTCCTAAATACTCTGAACAATGAATGCTACATACCCTTCCCATGTGGTATAAATCTACAATTTCTTTCATTGTTTAGTAGCGCTTTTAAAGATTCTTTTTAAGTAGCCCTTTCAATAGTAATGCACTAAAAAATGAAAATCTGTGTTCAGAGAAAAAGGAAACAAGTGAACGTGGAAGGTAGTGAGAAAGTGTGACATGCAGATTGTGTGACTGCTTTTACTTTCCCTACAGTGTGAGGTTGTCACGGACCACAGAGTAACCAGGAGACACATACCAGCAGAGAGGCTTCTGTCCCATATGTTGGCTCCATTAGCAGAAGAACTTTGCAAGACTTAAGTGAAGCTAGTTATTTATTTATTTAATTATTTATTTATTTAAATTTCTTTTTAAAATTTCCATCCAAGTTAGTTAGCATATAGTGCAACAATGATTTCAGGAGTAGATTCCTTAATACCCCTCACCCATTTAGCCCCTCCCCCTGCCACAACCCCTCCAGTAACCCTCTGTTACTATATTTAAGAGCCTCTTACGTTTTGTCCCCTCTCTGTTTTTATATTATTTTTGCCTCCCTTCCCTTATGTTCATCTGTTTTTGTATCTTGAAGCCCTCATATAAGTGAAGTCATATGATATTTGTCTTTCTCTGACTAAGTTCACTTAGCATAATACCCTTGAGTTCCATCCATGAAGTTGCAAATGGTAGTATTTCACCCTTTTTGATGACTGAGTAATACTCCATGATGTGTGTGTTGTATATATATCACCTCTTTTTTTATCCATTCATCCATCGATGAACATTTGGGCTCTTTCCATACTTTGGCTATGGTCGATAGTGCTGTTATAAACATTGGGGTGCATGTGTCCCGAAGTGAAACTAGTTTTGTATCAGTGTTATAAGATGTTTCACAAAGAAAATCAGGTAATTCTGGTTAAGGTTTCCCTTGTCTTATCCAGTTTATAAAATCAAAGCAGAGCACTTGGAAACTCATTCTGTCGAAGGTAAAAATACAACTTTTGTGAGAGCTGTTATAAATTCAGTTTAGTTGTTCCATGCTGAACACAAAATCACTTATTTTTCTCATGATAAGATAAATGAGAATTCTGATAAACTACAACATCATGGTATAAACAATATTCCTACTGGATTGAGAAGCCCGCAGAGCAGAAAATAGACTTAGAATTGGTAGTGATAAACACATAAGTATAATCGCACTCCTAAAACGTGAGGCACTCTACTTGTTCTAAAAGATGTACTTATGTAAGGTTGTAAGCATTTTGTTGTGAGCAGTAAGCAATCGTACTCATTGGGATGACACTTAACGTCAACTACTGATAATCCTTCAGTCTGGTGGTGTGGGTTTTCCCTTTGCCGCCCTTGATCAATCAGTTTTGGAAAATTTGAGTCCCTGAAAAACAAATTTGTGAATTTATAAGTGTGTATCCTGCATGAAAGTGAACTTACTGTGAATGAGTCCTCTGAAGAATGGTCACAAGAGTTTTCAAAATGGTAGGAAACGTTTAATGACATAATCCTGTCGCTGAGCACCAAAAACTTAGCCCTTGAGGCTTTTAGCCATTTGCAATTACTGAAAACAAAACTTTCCAATAGGAAGAGATTGAAAGTTTTCTCTACAAATGCAAGGGAAGAATTAGATAAATTAAATAATGAGTGCTCAAAGGTATAAAAAATTAATTTGGAGATCTGAAATTTGTGCCTCATGTCTTAACAGTGACAAGACAGAAATTTTGATTGAATTTGTGTTTTCAACTGGATGAGCTTATACACTCTACTGGAGAAATGAAATGGACAAGCCTGTAATTTTGCAGCATCTAAGATGATCAGAATATTCAGAAGAATCACAAATAGAGAAAAATATTTGAAATGCTTCATGTTACAGCTTTTTTTTGGTCAACGTAAGATACCTGAATGGAACCAAGAAGACAATATCTGTGGAAATAACTGGGCTGAAAGGTTTTTACATTTCAACAAGAAATAAATGAAAGTAGGAACATAAGTTTTTAGCTTTTAGCAGAATCTGCTTTGAGCCTACCATGTGCCTCCACCCCTTTTTACAAAATGTTTTCTCATTTAAAGATATTCTGATCTTATACTGTGGCCCAACAGTTGATGATGTGTGTCAATGATGACAAGTTCATTAATCATGAAATGTGACTGGGAGAAGTCACGGATGCATTTTGGAAAAAGTTTACAATATTAAAAGCATGCTGAAAATGACCAGTGACACAGTGTTAGAGGAAGATGACATCAAGAAATGGACTGGAGCACCTAAATAACACACAGGAGTAACCATTTTGCTTGTATTAATTTTTGATATTTAGTTAATTAATATAAAGCATTTGAAATTTCCTTTATTGCATATAGATGTTATATTTTTTAGAATTTTATTTTTGAAAATAAGTTTTGAATAGACTTACAGTCTATTATAGTCTAGTAAATTAAACCTATTGATCTATATACATATATATATGTATGTACATACACACACACACACACACAAATACAGACAAAAGCAATTTTAAGGATTTTTGTGTCTCCTGCCATACTTAAAAGTGGCCTAGTTTGGATGATAAATTATATTGTAACTCTGTACATTTATCTTTTATGTAATGATATCAAAAGAAATGTCCTTCTGTTGTTTGGCTTAAATTTGAAGTGTTTCTTTACTTATTTTTAATCTACACAAATGAAACTGGGTCCCCACTGGGGAAGACTTTCTGTTTCTCTGGGTTGGCTTAGCCCAGGTCTGTAGCTCTCTCATATTCATTTACCATTTTCTTTTCTCCTTCCCAGAAGAGGTAATGATTTTCTGTTTCTCCCATCCAACACCCCAGAGGTGAGCCTGACCTTGCATCAATGTCTCCAGCAGGGGTTGAGTCCAGGATAGTTATGAATCCAGTGTGGTTAAGGGAAAGTGAGGCAGCCTTCACCAAAGCTCCTCAAAGATGCCTTCCTTTCTCTTAAGAGAAAGCCATACTAAGCTGCTCTCTGTCTCCTGCAAGATGTGGCTGCTGAAGGCTGATCCACAAATCTGCTGTTGCTACTAGTGGCATCCTGAGATCATCTGGGGAGCCTGCCCTAGCAGAGGCTGATGTTCTGGATGACGGAGCAAAGAGGCAGAAAGAATCCAATCTTGGGTTGATATCTTTGAACTTCTGACTTCTGGTCTTCTTATTTTGTGCATCAATGAATGACCTTATTATGTGTGCTTTCCCTGAATTGGCTCATCTCTCACTCACAGATAAGGGTGTCTGAAATGAAATATTTCCCCAGAAGCAGCAGCAACAAACTCTGTCCTCACCACTTTCCCATCGTCCTGATTTTCTTCTCTTAAATTTTTTTTTAATTTATTTTTTTTTAATCTTTCATTTTGTATTGCTGAACTTTGTAACCTAAAGCCTTTTTGCTATGATTTTTTTTTTTTACAAATAGTTTATTGTCAAATTAGTTTCCACATAACACTCAGTGCTCATCCCCAAAGTGCCCTCCTCAACAGATGAATGGATCAAGAAGATGTGGTTTATCTATACCATGGAATACTACATGGCAATGAGAAACAGTGAAATCTGCCCATGTGTAGCAACATGGATGGACCTTGAGGGTGTTATGCTGAGCGAAATAAGTCAGGCAGAGAAGGACAAATATCATATGTTTGCACGTATAGGAGGATTAGGTGGAACTTTACTGAGGANATAAGGGGGAGAAGAAGGGTGGAAATGGTGGGGGAAAGGGAGAGAGGCAAACCATGAGAGACTCTTGAATGCTGACAAAAACTGAGAACTGATGGATGGAGGAGGGCTCTTCTCTTAAATTTTTAAAAATTTTTAATGTTTACTTTTGAAAGAGAGAGAGAGTGAGAGCATGTGAGTCGGAGAGTGACAGAGAGAAGGGGACAGGTGATCAGAAGTGGGCCCCATGCTGACAGCACAGACAGAGCCCCATGTGGGGCTCAAACTCGCAAACTGTAAGATCATGACCTGAGCCTTGGATGCTTAACTGGCTGAGCCACCCAGGCCCTGCTAGTCCTTATTTTCACATTTCTCAGTTGTCCTTTTGTTTGTAATATACAGGAATGTATATTTTGTGATCATAATGTGGTTATAAGAATCTGAAGGCAGAGATTACATGTACATATATATATATATTACGAATAATGCTTTTTTAAAAAACACAATATGTGCAATAATTCAATTCATTAAATGATGATTAAATACCTACAATGTCCTAGGTGTTGTTGATGGCATTTAGGAAAGAGATGACTAAAATTGGTGTTTCTGTTTTCCTGAAACTTCAGACGGGATTTTACCAACTGGTCTTACTGTGGACATGTGACACATTTACTTGGCTAAATGGTGTCTATTTAATAGAAAAGACAGAAACTGTCAGACTTTCTATACTGGAGACATAGGATCAAGCAAAGACTTGTAAACCCTTCATGAACATTGTACTTTCATAAGCCGCTTTTGCAATAATTACCTGTGTATTCAAACAAGGAATCTGTGTCTAAATGGTTTGATTCATACCCGAGTTCAATATCAGCTACTGTGCATGAATGTTACCTTAACATGTCAATTTTTCCTCCTTGATCTGCTCTTCTTCTTATATACTTAGCATTTAATAAAACTTATCATCCAACCATACAAATTGGACATCTTGACTTTTTTCTCTTATGTATCTCCAGGATTTATTAACTGAATTCTTAAGACAATTTAACATCTAAATTCTTTGCCTTTTTTTTCCCAACAAGCTTTCCTATTCCATGGTAGCTATGTGTCTCAGCAAATAGTCTTCCTGCTCAAAACTCTGCTTTCATAGCTAAAATGGGAGCAGAAATAGCACCCTCCTTGTAAGATTATTGGGAGGCTGGATGGAAATAATGTTGGGAAAGTGCACAAGATTTGAAGCAAAGAAACGTTATGTTCAGATTTTCATTGTGGAGAACATTCTTTGGCTTTGTGGAGGATGGATTTGCGGGGCCAGGAGAGTCCAGCTGACAGGGAATATGGGAGATGAGTGGTCCTCCGGCCACCGCGGAGGCCTTGGTCACTTACCCAGATGCCAATGCAGGTCTCATCCCTGGGTGGCTGAGCTTTACCTTCTGACCTTTCCCTAAGAAACTCCCCTTTGTTTGAGTGGACTCCATATGACCTAAAAACCAAACCAAACCAAACAACAAATTTGGAAGGAATGCACGGAAGAAGCACCTTGGTGAGCACAGAACATCCAAATAGCCCTAACACTTACTGAGCTGTGTGGCTCGGAGCACTCCAGAAATGTGTGATGGCTGCCGTGATGACCCTCGTGTGTGATGAACAAACTGAGGCACAGGAACTACCTGTGAGTCCGCGATGGTGTTAGGATTCGTATCCCAGCCTCAACCAGAGCCTGTGCTCACAACCATCTTCCTCCTTGCCTCTTATCACACCCCTCTGCCTTTTGCACAGAAACATTTTGCTACCTAGCCTCACTCATTCCCAGAACCTGCCATCCATGCTTAATCCTCCTGCAATTCTTCTGAGTTTCCACTGGCAAAGTTCTCTCATCCTTTCAGATACAGCCTGAAAATCAGCTCTGCTGTCAAGGTTTCTCTGCCTCTGCTCCTCCTCCCAACCCCCTCCGCTTAAGGCCTGGGGAGCCTTACAAATGCCTGCACTTTGGCACATGGCTTTTGTTACTTAGCCTGTTTCTCTCCCCCCTCCCCCCATTTCCATCTTTTGCCAGGAGGCAACATGGCATCTAGCACATAGTAGGTGGATGCTTGGGATCACTGCTCTTGTGAATAATGAAGAACATGAACCCATAATGCTGGTGAATATTGGAAGTGTCAGCATGGAGTAATACATTTCAGGGGCAGAGTGGAGAGTTTTTCAGATACTGCATGGGTCCTCCGATCTCAGGAAGGAAGGCACTTCAGGACTCCAAACAACGATGATTCGAAGACACTCCTTTTATCCCATGCTTTCTATTTTCCAAAAACACTTCTATTCCAGTGTCTGAGCTACGACCATCTGCTTATGATTTCTTAAGAATCAGAGATGCCTGTGCTCTTCCAATTTGCTTTAAAAGACTCACGGGAGAGACAGAATTTGCCTGCCACTCTGTCCCGTCGCTGGGCGGGCTGTGTTTGCAGCCCAAGCCCTCTAGCGTCTCCCCCTGTGCGCAGGGGCGCTCGTCTCCATGCCTCTCCCGAGGGGAGCAGCTCTGTGACGTCTGTGCCCAGCTCTTGTCTCCTCAATCTCGTTGCCGTGGTACCATGCGCCCTTCAATATGCTATTGTTAAAGAGGGCAGCGTGGGAGCACTGGTCACTCCTGGACTCCGTCCTCCTTTAAAGCCTGGCTTCCGCTAGCCAGAGAGCCTGGCTGAGAGGCACAGAAGCACGTATTAAACGTTTCCAACCAAAATGCTGTGAGTAAGGCGGCGTTCTTGCATATCTGTGCGTGCGCACATGTGTTGAGAGCTGCGACTATGCTTTTTGTTTTGCATCCTTAAATTACTTTGCCTTTTTCCTGCTAATGAACGAGAGAATATTCTCTCTGACCTGGTTTCCAAGAGAGTGATGGCAATGGCTTCTGTTTTGTTGCTTTCTGCAATAAGTAGTGTCATTAGGATAAAACGAATTTGATTTTCAATTTGTTGGAAGCTGTCATTTTTTACCATCCTGCCATCCTTCTCGCCAAATGCCTTTCAAGGTCCAATCCTTGTTTATTTTCTTGCATCACAATAAAAACTCGAGATCTACTCACTAGGGAAAATGTGTCAGTGAGGGCAGGCCAGACCAGCCATGCCCAGGATTAAAGAGGGAATTCAAGAGACTGTCGTGCTCATACACAGTAGTGGTTTATAAATGTCTGAAAAACAAAACAAGCCTGAAAAACCAAAGAGAACAAGGGAGACAATTTGGGGGAAACTAGGAAGAACCAAAATTTCTGTGTGATGGATAAGGTGATATACTGACTCATATCGCTGTAGGTACTTTCTTTTTTTTTTTTTAATGTTTTATTTATTTCTGAGAGAGAGAGAGAGACAGCGTGAGCAGGGGAGGGTCAGAGAGAGAGGGAGTCACAGACTGAAACAGGCTCCAAGCTCTGAGCTGGCAGTCAGCTCAGAGCCCGACACGGGGCTCGAACCCACGAACCGCGAGATCATGACCTAAGCGAAAGTCAGACGCTTAACCGACTAAGCCACCCAGGGGCCCCTGTAGGTACTTTCTTATAAGGGACAAAATGAGGCTCAACTTAGTGCCCCGGGACCATTAACCAGCCGAATGCTGGGTCAGCAGGTGTGTGTGTGGGTAGATGGGATGGTAGAAGAGACAGACTCATCATCCTGCACGTGTTTTGCACATCGAATCATGTTAGTTAGTTTACATGTACATGAAAATATGTACAAAACACGTGTGCTTTGCCTTTAAAACGTTTCATGTGTTAACGTGACCTGTGGGGTTGTATGCATAAACCGTTAGAATGAGCTGGCACATGAATGGCTTGGGGACATCCGTGTACATCAAGCAAGAAACGGCCATACTCCCGTATGAGAGAAGCATGCTCTCCCCACCTTAGAAAGTTACAGGAGGATGGTTTTCTTACTGCATCAATTTTGCTGAATTGGGAGATTCAGTAGCGATCACAAACGGGCTCATAAGATGAAGCAAGGTGCTGTCTTTCATGGGAACCGTGCCACAGTAGTGAGGAAACACGCTTTGCAAGGTGTCCTAAACAATCAGACTTCACTGTCTAGAAGAAAGGTCAAGATCTCAGTTGTCTTTAATTCTACTCGCTGGTGTTTGATTGCTTTTAAGTGTCAAAGCTTTGTGTGTATTGCATTGTAGGAGTTCTTAAGGCATTTAACACACACACACACACACACACACACTCACTCACAGAGACTTGGAAAAAAATACTTATTTCTCCTACACACTAAAACTGGCAAAGGTTTATTTAAAACACTGTATCCATTTCCTAGAGAGAATGTGAATGTATGGGAACTTGAGTAGGTGGAGGGTAGCAATCCAAATTGGGGTGGTCAGATATGGGATGGATCTACTAAGAAGATGTTGATGGAACACAGAAATAGTTGTTTTTCTTTTGGTAGAGTAATAGTTACTTAAGCAAACAAATAATCTCTTGCTTACACTTTCCAGAAAGTGGCGTAAAGAAAGATTATTTTGCTTGAGTGATAGGGATAATTTTCCTATTCTCCAATTCATTTGTTTTGATAGATTCTACCCCAGGAATTCAAATGGGGGATTTTATGCTAGAAGGAGAACATGAGTTTAAAAGCAGCTTTTAAAAGTTAAAAGAATCCTTCAACTTGTCTTCAAAACAACTCAGCTGCCATCCAATATGGCAAATCAGACTCTAATAAGAACGGTTGTTGAATGATCTGGCCCAGAGGATCCTGGCCCAGCTTCAGGATGCCTGTTGGTGCTCTCTGAGGCAGCCAGTGAAAGGGCCATGAGGACTGCCATCATACTGAGCAACACTGACTTTTCCATGAACACTTACTATGGTCGTAACTCTGTCTTTGTTTTATTTTATTTTTATTTTTGAGAGAGAGATAGAGATAGCATGAGCAGGGGAGGGTCAGAGAGAGAGGAGACACAGAATCTGAAGACAGGCTCCAGGCTCTGAGTTGTCAGCACAGAGCCCGACACGGGGCTCGAACCCATGGACCATGAGATCATGACCTGAGCTGAAGTCGGACGCTTAACCGATTGACCCACCCAGGTGCCCCCATAACTCTGTCTTTGAACATGCTGTTTTGAGCTCCCCTCTTTCGACTTGCTGGCTTCCTTCAAGGTCCATTTCAAATACCTCTTAGTCTATGAAGCCTTCCTTGACTACCCTGGTAGATGGGATCACCCTCTTTTGTGTATCCCTTGCCTTTCATTTACACCCTATTTAAAGCGTCTTATAAATATGCACACCTTTGATTTTCTCACTATTCTGAGTACTGATTCAAGGATAGAGCTGTGACTTAATCGTATCTGATATCCCCAGCCTTTAACTCAGTAGAAACTGCAAGTAGAAACTCAAGTAGAAACTGCTCAGGAGTTAATCAATCAGTAACTGGGCTTTCATCTTCTTTTTGTTTTGTTTTGTTTTAGTGTATTGTTTTTTTATTATTTTATTTTTTATCATAATAATTGTAATCTTTAATCCCTATCCCTTATTTCCCTCACCCCCCACCTACTGTCTCTCTGGGGACCATAGGTTTGTTCTTTATAGTTAAGAGTCCCTTTTTCTCTCTCTTGGGGCATCTGGGTGGCTCAATCAGTTCAGTATCTGACTTCAGCTCAGGTCATGACCTCATGGTTCATGAGTTCAAGCCCTGTGTTAGGCTCTGTGCTGACAGCTCAGAACCTGGATCCTGCTTCAGATTCTGTGTCTCCCTCTCTCTCTGCTGCTCCCCTGCTTGTACTTTGTTTCTCTCTCAAAAATAAATAAACATTTAAAAATTTAAAAAAAGTCTCTCTCTCTTTTAACTTTGCCCATTTGTTTTTTTCTTAAATTCTACATATGAGTGAGATCATATATTATTTGTTTTCCTCTGACTGACTTATATCATTCACTTAACATAATACTCTCTAGCTCTTGCAAATGGCAAGATTTCATTCTTTTTTATGGCTGAATAATAGTCTTATATATAGAGCTATTTTATAAATATATATTATATAGATTATATATTGTATATATTTGTCTTGTGAATATATATGTGTGTATATTATTTTCTTTATCTATTATCTATTTATTTTCTATTATTTTCTTTATCCATTCATCAATCAATGGACACAGGCTATTTTCATAATTTGGCTATTGTAAATAATGCTGCAATAAACATAGGGGTGCATGTAACCATTTTAATTACTGTTTTTGCATTTTGGGGTAAATATCCAATAGTGTGATTACCAGAGCCAAGGGTAGTTCTAATTTTAGTTTGAAGAAACTCCACATGGCTGCACCAGTTTACCTTCCCACCAACAGTGCATGAGGGTTCCTTTTTTTCCACATCCTAGCCAACACTTGTTGTTTCCTGTGTTTTTGAATTTAGCCATTCTAATAGGTGTGAGTTGATATCTCACTGTAGTTTTGATTTCATTCCCATGATAATAAGTGACGTTGAGCATCTTTTCATGTGTCTGTTGTCCATCTGGATGTCTTCTTTGGAGAAATGTCTATTCATGTCTTCTGCCAATTTAAAAAATTGGGGTGTTGAATTTTGTATATTTGAATACTAACTCTTTATTGGATATGTCATTTGCAAATATCTTCTCTCATTCAGTGGTTTTAGTACTGTCGACTGTTTCCTTTGCTGTGTAGAACCTTATTTTTAACGTACTTTTGACACCCACCTTGCTTTGACAATCAGAATGAGATCATGCCAACTTTGACCTGAACGGTTTGAATCAGGGTATCACGCACAAATGGACCAGAGAGAAAGCTGATTGGTCTTGAGAACACTGAGAATTTTACTGCTCTACTTCTTAGCTAATTCACCAACTTCTGTTTATTTTGCTCAAAAGATGTTATATTCTTCATGATAAATCATGATGAGAAAAAAGGTTCAGACAGAACTTGCAGATTATATCATTTTGGTACATCATGTTGTGTCTTTTTCCAAAATATTACAAATCACACTCATTTCTTTGATCATACACTTCAGTGTAAACATGAACTGAAAGCATAGTACCTATAACATCTAGAAATAAATGAAATACTTGAGTTGATATTGTGGTTGTATTCCAAATAGCATTTGTCTATCTATCTATCTATCATCTATCTATCTATCTATCTATCTATCTATCTATGCATTGTCTATCTACCTATCTATCATCTATCTATCTATCTATCTATCTATCTATCTATCTATCTATCTAATCTATTATCTACCTATCATCTATCTATGCATTATCTATCATCTATTTTTATCTCTCTTTCTCTCTCTCTCTATCTATCTCTATCTATCTATCCACCGATCTATCTATCTATATCTATATATCTGAAGTATAGTTGACATACAATGCTATGTTAATTTCAGGTGTACAACATAGTGATTCAACAGCTCTGTATGTTATGCTCTTCTCACCACACGTGTAGCTATCATCTGTCACCACACAACACTATTACAATACCCTTGACCATATTCCCTCTGCTGTACCTTAATTCCATGACTTTTTCACTACACAACTGGGAGCTTGCACCTCCTACTTTTCTTCACCCGCTTGCCCTCACTTCCTCCCCTCTGGCAAGAATCAGTTTGTCTTCTGTATCAAACAGCATTTACTAAGGCTTTTCAGTGCCTCAACTCTGGAAAGTCATTTGGTCTTCATTACTTTGAGACTGTTTCAAGTTTAACGAAATGTTCTTTTTAGGGGCTATCCGAGTCCACTTGATAAGCAATTTATTACTGAGGTAAAAAATTATAAATACAAGATGATTACTTAAGAATGTGTATAAATGTGGAAAAAGTGTATAGAACGGATGTTCTTTGAAAGTAATAAAAGCATGGAGGCTCTGTTTGGGTTTATGTCAACTTTTCTTCTTTTGGCTACTGCTTACATAAAAGAACAGTGCTGTAAAAGGAAAGAACCTAGACATTTTATTTAATTTGGGCAAAAACAGGAGACAGTAAAAATAAAGCTGATAAAGAGAACATATTGGAAACCTGGCTGGGGAGTGTCAACTTATAAAAGCATCAGGTTATTTGAAAACCGAAATAAAACTGAAAAAAGTCAAGTGGGAGAAAAAAAAATTAGAAAAAAATCCCAGTATTTAATAGATTGTAAGAAAGTAATTGTGTATGTTTGTGTGTGTGTGTGTGTGTGTGTGTGTGTGTGTGTGTGTGTGTACTCAGGCACATTTTAATGCCTCTCTATGAACTAAAGATCTTCCCCATCTTTTTATACACAGCTAAGTGCCTCACTGTGTGGATGGACCATAGTTTATTCAATGGCTCTCCTGTGTGTGAGCATTTAAGTTGTTTCCAAGACTTTTGCCATTACCAGCAATGCTGCAATTAATACCAGTGTATTAATATCACAAACACCATTTTCCTATTGTGGCAGGTGAAATTTAGAGTAAACCCCTAAAAAGTAGGGTTTACTGAGAAATAAAGTGAAAACCTATGTAGTTCTGTTAGACATTGCTGGATTCTCTGCAAAGGTTGTCAATTTGCATTCCCACCAGTAATGTGTGAGTGCCCTGTTTCCCAGTCTCACCGACTGAATGTGCTATTAGGCTTTTTAATTTTTTGCCAAATTGTTAGGGGGAAAATGGCATCTCAGGGTACTTTTAATTTTCATTTTGCTAATGAGGAATGAGTTTGAACATTTTACCCAATGTTTAGGGCCTAAAATTATATTTAAATGACTAGCATCTGTTTTTTTGCCAATTTTCTTATTAGGTTTTGGCCTTTTTTCCTTTCTAGTTTCAGAGTTTATTGTACATTAAGGAATTACCCCTTTATTTGTGATATATGCTGAAGATATTTTCTTCCAGTTTCTGAGTTGTCTTTTGATGTTTTTGCAATTTAAAAGATTTTTGAAAATGTAGTTAATCAAGTATAATTATATTTTATTTTATTACAATTGGGCATTGAATCATAGCTAGAAACTCTTTGCCCAATACAGGTCCTAAAATCTTTATGGTTATTTCTAGTCCTTGTGAGGTGTCATTTTTTATGTTTAGATCCATCACCTCTCTTGAATTTATTCTTGTGCATGATATATGTTATGGATATGTTTTCCAGGACATTTTACATCGATCCACTTTGCATTCTTGTATAGATATCACTTGCTCATTGTCACTTCCCTGTTGCAGCGTGAGGTTCTGCTTGTTAAGACTTTAATATTTTTGCATTAATATTTGTAAATGACATTTGTCTGTAATTTTCTTTTTGTGTATGCAACGTCTTTATCAGACTTAGTTATTAATGTCATGCTTGTTTCATAGAAACATTAAAATCCTCTTTTTTTAAGTTTATTTATTTTGAGAAAGATAGCACAAGCCATGGGGGAATAGAAAGAGAGAGAGAGACAGAGAATCCCAAGCAGGCTCCGTGCTGTCAGCACAGAGCCCGATGCAGGGCTCAAACTCATGAACCGTGAGGTCATGACCTGAGCCGAAATCGAGAGTCCAACACTTAATTGGCTGAGCCACCCGGGCACTGCAAAACATTAAAACGTTCTTAATTATTGATACCCTGGAACTGTTTACAGGGCGCTGGTAGAATGGAAGTTTTGTAGAATTCCTCTGTGGAACAGTCTAGGGAGTGTTTCTCTTACAACTTAGTTCTTCAATACCCTTCTCTTCCCTGTAGTAAATTGGCTTAAACTTTCTATTTTTATTTGCCTTCATTTCTCTAAACTGTGCTTCCCAATGCTATTGTTTCATCTACGCTTTCAAAATGATTTTCCCTTGTCATTTCTTATTTTGCATATGTGTGTTTCTTCTCTTTTTTATTAATCTAACAAATGTTTGTCTGGTTAATAAAAGAAAACCTTGATTCTTATTTTGGCTTACTAACTAGGTGCATTAAGTTTTTCTTTTTTACCTCATTAGCTTCTGCTTTTGTCTTGATTATTTTATGTTTTCTTTTTGTTTGCTTAGATGTTTCCTTTGAGTTGGGAATTTGGTTCACTTTTCCTCATTTTGTCAATATTTGAAAATAGTAGTGTTTGTTGTCAGCTTTCTTCTGATCACTGCTTTCATGGCTCATAAAATAAGTTTTGATACATATGCTTCACTATTATTATTTTTTAAAGATTCTATTATTTCACTCCTTATTTCTCTTTTTACGCAAGAATTATTTAATGGGCAGATTTCTAGGTAGAGGTCTTTTTAGATTTTTAAATTTTGTTGATAATGTCTAATTTGATTACATCATGATCAGAGTATGTTTATACTGTGTCTATTTCTCTTAACTTAATGTTTACTTTGTAACCATATATATGATCAAATATTTTGTGAATATTCCATACACACTCAAGAAATGATGTCTTTCCTTATAGCAGGATGTGACATTTATTATATAAAGGCTGATGAATTGATTATGCTTTTTATATTTTCTATAGTCTTACCAATCAAATTTTTAATGCCTATTTTTGAGAGAGAGAGAGAGAGAGACAGAGAGAGAGACAGAGAGAAGGGGAGGGACGGAGAGAAAGATGGAGATACAGAATCCAAAGCAGGCTCCAGGCTCTGAGCAGTCAGCAGAGAGCCTGATATGGGGCTCACACTCATAGCCCTGAGACCATGACCTGAGATCATGACCTGAGCCGAAGTCAGACACTTAACCGACAGGCCCATCAAGGCATGCCCAGTCTTACCCATTTCTGCCCACTTAATCAGTTATATTGAAGTCTCCTACCATTAGTATATTTTAATCTATATCTTTTTGCTTCTCTTGTAGATTCTGCTTATTTAAAGGTGATTAATGTGTTATTCAGTGATACATGCTTGTAACCCTTCTATCTGCATTGCAAATTGTGGCTTTTGCATGGTAATTTGTGTTTTGTCTCCCTTAGAGTTTTTTTTTTTTTTGTCTGTTTGTTTGAATTCTATTTTTGTCTGATACTAGGATCACTACTCTGACTTCTTAGTGTTTCTGTTTGCCTATTACAGCTTTGCTCATTCTTCTTTTGTTTGTTTTTAAGCTTTCAAAATCCTCTCATTTTCTGTACCTCTCTTATATACAGCATTTACTAGGATCTTGTTTGTGAACCAAATAAAACTTCCTTGTCTTGACACAGGTGTGTTAAGTCTTATTAACATTAATATCATTAGAATTAAGCCTTATTAACATAGCATTTGACACATGTTCAGTCCCGGCTTTGTCATACATTTTGTATTATCGTGTTAAGAGTATTGATTCCTCCCCCTTGAGTGCTGTGGGAAGATGGCGAATAGCCGTTCCAAGGACGAAAGACCCTGCACGTCCCCGCCCCCGAGAGCCCGTTTGTGACATCACTCTGGAGTGACAGTACCCTTGAACTGAGGTACATGGAGTTGGATTTTTTAAGACATCGGGGTTTGAATCCCAGCCGAGCACCAGGCAGGCGTGGGAGAAGGTGGGGTAGGACATGGCGCCCGCTCACGCCCGCGGGGCGAGGTGAGGATGGCCTGAACAGCGCGGTTTGGGACACGGGGTCTGAGGAGAAGAGACTGGGGGGTCGCCATTTTTCTCCCCATCACCAACAAGGCGAGGCTTCAGGGAACGGACAGTGGGCCTGCACCAAACCACAGCCCTCCCTGCCTGGTAACTGGGTGTGCACCAGAGCAAGACTGACACTGACTGAACCAGACAGTCCCTCCTCCAGCCCAGCACGGGCACTGGTTCCAATGTAGTCAGATATAGTCGGGTGGTTTGCATTCTCTGGTTTGGTTTTTGGTCAATTCTTATTATATGTGTATATATATATATTTTTTTTCAATTCTTATTTTATGTGTATATATGTGAGTATATACACACACATATATATACACATGTGTGTATATATATATATATATATATTCTTCCTTTTCTTCCTTTTATTTCTTCCCTTCTCTACTGGTTATTCTGGTTGTTGGTTTGTTTAAACAGACATTTTTTTTTAATGTTTGTTTATTTTTGAGACAGAGAGAGACAGAGCATGAACAGGGGGTGGGCACAGAGAGAAGAAGACACAGAATCTGAAACAGGCTCCAGGCTCTGAGCTGTTAGCACAAAGCCCAATATGGGGCTCAAATCACAAACTGGGAGATCATGACATGAGCCGAAGTTGGACACTTAACCTACTGAGCCACCCAGGCACCTCTAAGCAGACATTTTTAATTTAGTCTTTTTACACCTCTTCTGCATCTCTTTCTTTATTTTCCTCTCTCTCTCTCTCTCTCTCTGGATTAACCCATATAGTTTCTCTGATTATCTGCCTGGTCAATATTTTTTTTTCTCTTCCTTTTCCCTGCCCCTGTCATTTTTCTCTCTGTATGGGATAAGGCCTCTTCCACCACCAACCCCCATTTTTTAAGAAAAAAATTAATGCTTATTTTGAGAGAGAGAAAGACAGACAGACAGACAGACACACATAGCATGGAGGGCAGAGAGAGAGAGAGAGAGAGAGAGGGAGACACAGAATCTGAAGCGGGCTCCAAGCTCTGAGCTGTCAGCACAGAGCCTGACACAGAGCTCAAACTCACAAACTGTGAGATCATGAACTGAGCTGAAGTCAGACGCTTAACCAACCGAGTTACCCAGGTGTCTTACCACCCCACCTTTTTAAAAATTACTTCCAGAGTTTCAACAACAGACAGCATGAAACACACTCCAAAAACACCTCTTGAAAGGCCAGGCCCTGGACAGCGTTGTGACCCCTTTTTAATATAGCAGTGCTCACAGGAACAAGACTCATAACAAGCTGTTAAAAGACATCAGGGACAGAAAACTAACCAATATGATGAAATGGAAGAATTCTCCTCAAAAGAAATTTCAGGAAGAAATGACCACTAGAGAATTGCTCAAAACAGATATAAACAATATAACTGAGCAAGAATTTAGAATACTAGTCATCAGATAGCTGGGCCTGAAAAAAGCACAAAATATAGCAGAGAATCTATCACTGCAGAGGTCAAGGAATGAAGAAATAGTCACAACAAATTAAGAAATGATGTAACAGTGGCTAAAATGAACAAATCAAGAGACTATAGATGCTGGTGAGGATGTGGAGAAACAGACACCCTCCTACACTGTTGGTGGGGATGTAAACTGGTGCAGACCCTCTGGAAAACAGTGTGGAGGCTCCTCAAAAAATTATCAGTAGAACTTCCCTATGACCAGCAATAGCACTGCTAGGAATTTACCCGAGGGATACAGGAGTGCTGATGCATAGGGGCACATGTATCCCAATGCTCATAGCAGCACTCTCAACAATAGCCAAATCATGGAAAGAGACTAAGTGTCCATCAACTGACAAATGGATCAAGAAGATGTCGTTTAACTACACAATGGAATGCTACCTGGACCTAAGAAAGAATGAAATCTTGCCATGTGTAGCAACATGGATGGAACTTGAGGGTGTTATGCTGAGTGAAATAAGTCAGGCAGTGAAGGACAAATACCATATGTTTTCACTTATAAGTGGAACAGGAGAAACTTAACAGAGGACAATGGCAGAGGAGAAGGGAAAAAATAGTTGGGGAGAGGGAGGGAGGGAGGCAAACCATGAGAGACTCTTGAATACTGAGAACAAACTGAAGGCTCATGGGGGTGAGGGAGAAGGGAAGGGGGTGATGGGTATGGATGAGGGCACTTGTTGGGATGAGCACTGGGTGTTATATGGAAACCAACTTGACAATAAACTATAAAAGAAAAAAAAGAAATGTTGTAAATGAGGCAAAATAAATTAGATGCAGTGACAGCAAAGATGGAGGAGGAAGAGGGGAGATTAAGTGAAATAGAAGATAAGATTATGAAAAATTATGAAGGTGAGAAAAAGAGAGCTAAGAAAATACTAGATCATGAGGGGAGAACTATAGAACTAAGTGACTCAATGAAATGTAATATCTGTATCATAGGAGTTCCAAAAGAAGAAGGGAGTGAGAGAAAGTGGCAGGTTTACCTGAATAAATTATAGCTGAGAACGTCCCTATTCTGGGGAAGGAAATAGACACCCAAATTAAGGACACACAGAGAACTCCCTTCAGATTTAACAAAAATAGGTCTTCTCCATGGCATATCATAGTGAAACTGCTAAAATACAAAAATAAAGAGAGAATTCTGAAGGCAGCTAGGGACAAATGGATCTTAACCTACAAGGGTAGACACATAATGGTAGTACCAGACCTATGAAGCTTGGCAAGCCAGAAGGGAGTGGTAGGAAATATTCAATGTGCTGAATAGGAAAAATATGTAGCCATGATCCTTTATCAAGCAAGGCTGTCATTCAGAATAGAAAGAGATAAAGCCTTTCCCAGACAAACAAAAACTAAAGGAGTTCCTGACCATTAAACCAGCCCTGCAAGAGATCCTAAGGGGAGTTTATGATTGGAACACTGCAAAGGCTACAAAGGACCAGAGACATCACCACAAGCATGAAACCTACAGAGAACACAGTGACACCAAATCAATATCTTTCAATGAAACTGAATGTAAATGGACTAATGATCCAATCAAAAGACATAAGTATCAGAATAAGATAAAAAAAAAAACAAAACCAAGATCCATCTACATGCTGTCCACAAGAGATCCATTTTAGACCTGAACATACTTGTAGATTGAAAGTGAGGGGATGGAGAACCATCTCTCATGCTACTGGAAGTCAGAAGAAACCTGGAGTAGCCATACTTCCATCAGACAAACTAGATTTTAAGCTAAAGTCTGTAACAAAAGATGAAGAAGGGCATTATATCATACTAAAGGGGTCTATCCATCAAGAAGAGGACAAATCACAACAAACAGCACAGAAATACACGCAATTATCAAAGAATACTGTGAAAAATTATATGCCAACCAACTGGACAGCCTGGAAGAAATGGCCAAATTCCTAGACTCCCACACACTACCAAAGCTCAAATGGGAAGAAATAGAAAATTTGAATAGACCCCTAATCGTAAAGAAATTGAATCAGTTATCAAAAATCTCCCAACAAATAGAAGTCTTGGACCAGGCAGCTTTCCTAGGGAATTCTCCCAGACATTTAAAGCAGAGTTAATACCTATCCTTATCAAGCTGTTCCAAAAAAAAAAAAAAAAGGAAGGAAATCTTCTAGACTAATTCTGTCAAGCCTTGATTCCCAAACCACACAAAGACCCCACTAAGAAGAGAATTACAGGCCAATATCCTTGATGAACATGGATGCAAAAATTCTCAACATGATACTAGCAAATGGAATTTGACAGAATATCAAAAGAATTATTCACCATGATCAACTGGGATTCATTCCTGGGGTGCAGGGCTGGTTCAGTAATCTCAAATGAGTCAATGTGATACATCACATTAATAGAAGAAAGGACAAGAACCATATGATCCTGTCAATAGATGCAGAAAAATCATCTGACAAAATACAGCATCCTTTCTTAATAAAAACCCTCAAGAAAGTCGGGATAGAAGGAATATACCTTAACATCATAAAAGCCAAACATGAAGAGACCACAGCTAATATCATCCGCACTGGGGAAAAACTTTCCCCTTATATCAGGAACACAGCAGGGATGCCCTCTCTCACTACTGTTGTTTAATATAGTGTTGGAAGTTCTAGCTTCAACAATCAGACAATGAAATGAAATAAAAGGTATCCAAACTGACAAAAAAGAAGTCAAACTTTTACTTTTCTTAGATGACATGATACTCTCCATGGAAAACCTGAAAGACTCCACCAGAAAGCTGCTAGAACTGATACATGAATTCAGCAAAGTCATAGGATACAAAATCAATGTACAGAAATCAGTTGCATTTTTATACAGCAATAATGAAGCAACAGAAATAGAATTCAATAAGTTGATCCCATTTACAATTGTATCAAGAACCATAAAATAACTAGAAATCAACCCAACCAAAGATGTAAAAGATTTGTATGCTGGAAACTATAGAAAACTTAAGAAAGAAATTGAAGAAGACACAAAGAATTGTAAAAACATTTCATGCTCATTGGTTGGAAGAACAAATATTGTTAAAATGTCAACACTATCCAAGACAATCTATACTTTCAATGCAATCTGAATCAAAATTGTACTTAAATTTTTCTCAAAGCTAGCACAAACAATCCTAAAATTTGTATGGAACCACAAAAGACCCTGAATAACGAAAGTAATATTGAAGAAGAAAACCAAAGTGGGAGGCACCACAATCCCGGACTTTAGCCTCTACTACAAAGTGGTAATCAAGACAGTATGATACTGGCACAAAAACAAACACATAGATCAATGGATAGAATATGGACCCAGAAATGGACCCACAAATGTATAGCCAACTAATCTTTGACAAAGCAGAAAAGAGTATCCAATGGAAAAAAGACAGTCTCTTTAGCATATGGTGCTGGGAGAACTGGACAGCACCATGCAGAAGAATGAAACTGGACCACTTTCTTACATCATACACAAAAATAAACAAAATGGATGAAGGACCTGAATGTGAGACAGAAAACCATCAAAACCCTAGAGGAGAAAACAGGCAACAACCTCTTTGACGTCAGCCGCAGCAATTTACTGCTTGACACATCTCCAAAGGCAAGGGAATTAAAAGCAAAAATGAACTATTGGGACATCATCAAGATAAAAAGCTTTTCCACTGCAAAGAAAACAATCATGAAAACTAAAAGTCAACCTACAGAATGGGAGAATGCATTTGCAAATGACATATCAGATAAAGAGTTAGTATCAAAAATCTATAAAGAACTTACCAAACTCAACACTCAAAAAACAAGTAATCCAGTGAAGAAATGGACAGAAGACATCAACAGACACTTCTCCAAAGAGGACATCCAGATGGCCAACAGACACATGAAATGATGCTCAGCATCCCTCATCATCAGGGAAATACAAATCAAAACCACACTGAGATATCACCTCATGCCGGTCAGAGTGGCTAAAATGAACAACTTGGAAACAACAGATGCTAGCGAGGATGTGGAGAAACGGGCACGCTCCTACACTGTTGATGGGAATGTAAACTGGTGCAGCCCCTCTGGAAAACAGTGTGGAGGTTCCTCAAAAAATTAAAAATAGAACTACCCTATGACCCAGCAATAGCTTTACTAGGAATTTATCCAAAGGATAGAGGAGTACTGGTGTATGGGGGCACATATACCCCAATATTTATAGCAGTGCTTTTGACAATAGCCAAATTATGGAAAGAGCACATATGTCCATCAGCTGATGAATGGATAAAGAAGAGGTGGTTTATATATAGAATGGAATACTACTTGGCAATGAGAGAGAATGAAATCCTGCCATTTGCAGCAACATGGATGAAAGTGGAGGGTGTTACGCTAAGTAAAATAAGTCAGTCAGAGAAAGACAGATATCATATGTTTACACTCATGTGGATCTTGAGAAACTTAACAGAAGACCATGGGGGAGGGGAAGGGCAAAAATAGTTTCAAACAGAGAAGGAGGCAAACCACAAGAGACTCTTAAATACAGAGAACAAACTGAGGGTTGATGGGGGGTAAGAGAGGGGGGAAATGGGTGATGGGCATTGAGGAAGGCACTTGTTGGGATGAGCACTAGGTGTTGTATATAAGTGATGCATCACAGGAATCTACTCCCAAAACCAAGGGCACATTGTATATACACTATATTATCTAACTTGGCCATATATATATATATGCATATATATATCATATATAAAAAGAGTATTATTAAACTTGCCATATTTCTTTGTATATATTATGGAATTTCTTTGCCCTTTATTTTAAATTTCTTTTGGTATTGAGAAACATTTTTATTTTTGTTCTATTGATTCTCTTTGTCCTTATTCTTTTTGATGCCTTTAGTTCCCTATTTTCTTTCTTTTTTTTAAGTCTGTTTATTTATTTTGAGAGAAACAGAGACAACGCGGGTTGGGGAGGGGCAGAAAGAGAGGGAGAGAGAGAATCCCAAGCAGGTTCTATGAGTTAGCACAGAGCCTGATGTGGGGTTCAAACTCACAAACCATGAGATCATGACTTAAGCCGAAACCAAGAGTTGGAAACTTAAATGACTGAGCCACCCAGGTGCCCCAAATTCCCTATTTTCCTATTTAACCCTTAATTATCTGACTTGTTGGCTTATAATTACATATGTCAACTCCTAAGTGTTGCCTATGCAACAAGCAAAGAACTTATTCTTTCTTTTTCACCTCTTGATGTTAGTTGAATTGTTGTTACTCTGTGAAAGCAGGTAACACATAAGACATAATAGCATGTTTCCCAACATATAGCAACATATATTTCCCAACATATACCATGTTCTTCTTCTATCCTGATCCCTACTTTTGTTTGAAGTTTATATCTGCAGTTAAATAGATTAACTGCTCACTGCCTTCTGTTAAGTCTTGTCCAATAATCCCTTGGTTGGGTGAAATTCATCTTTTATTGCGTTGCTCAAAAAGGGCTATTGAGTGCAGAATCCTCTGTCTCATGCACGTTTGAAACTCTCTTTCTATAGCCTTGTTACTTGAAAGAGAGACTGAATATCTATTTTGAAAAGCCTGATGTCAGGTCAGTTCCCCTCCTCTGTAACTTATTTCAGCTTCAGTCTGGAGGTGCTGAGAAATTTTTCGTTTTAAGTTTGAGCATATTTCTAAGGTCTGTCTCAGAGTTGACTGCCCCAAGTGAGTTTTCCTGCTATAGTCCGCCCTTTCAATATGTGATATGTTTTCTTTTATTTATAGAAAGTTATTTGGGTTATAATTTTACATGTTATAATTTGAAACATATTTTCTGTTCCGCTCTCTTGTTCATCTTCTACAGGGACTCTAATTAGGCATAACTTGTGTCTTCAATTTAAGTACTTTCTCTCTGACACATTTTACTTCTTTTTTTTTTTTTAATTTTTTTAATGTTTTATTTATTTCTAGGAGAGAGAGAGACAGCGTGAGCAGGGGAGGGTCAGAGAGAGAGAGGGAGTGACAGACTGAAACAGGCTCCAGGCTCTGAGCTGGCAGTCGCACAGAGCCCGACGCGGGGCTCGAACCCACGAACCGCGAGATCATGACCTAAGCGAAAGTCGGACGCTTAACCGACTAAGCTACCCAGGCGCCCCTGACACATTTTACTTCTTATTCTGTCTACTTTTCTTTCTTTCTTTCTTTCTTTCTTTCTTTCTTTCTTTCTTTCTTTCTTTCTTTCTTTCTTTCTTTCTTTCTTTCTTTTTGAATATGTTCCTGCTTATTTTTAGTGCCCTTTATTAAGTTTTCACCTACAATTAATCATTTCTGGGCACCTCATTTGGCCCTCATAATTGGTAGGATTTTACCTTTCCCTTCTTTTTATGTTCTGAATTCAATTAACTCTCAATCCTTTTCTCTTTGCATTTTGCCCATTTTGACTCTTGCCTTTTGAATTTCATATTCAAGGTGGTTTGCACATGCTCCAATTCTCGCATGGGAATAATTAATTCAGGTTGGAGTAGATGTTATAGGTTTTTTTCTGATACTTTATTGCTTATTTGGGGAATGCATAGGTAGTTTCCATTGAATGAATTATTTTAAAAATCATTTTCTGTTTTATTTATTTTTATTTATTTGTCTATTTATTTTGAGAGAGAGAGAGTAAGAGCATGAGCAGGGGAGGGACAGAAAGAGAGGGAGAGAGAGAATATTAACCAGGCTCCATGCTCAAACCCAACACTTGGCTCTATCTCACAACCGCAAGGTCATGACTTGCAGATATCAACAGTCAGACGCTCAATCCACTGAGCCACCCAGGTGCCCCTCTGTTTCAGGTCTGTAATTACTGTAAATATATATGATGCTTGCTTTCACCTCTCCATTTCTGATAAGGGTACTGGGTTGTCTAAGGGTGGTTTGTAAGATTTCTAGTTTAAGAACATTCTCTTTGTATCCATGTAGCAAAGTATGATTTCTTTTTTTTATCACAAACAATATTTTTTTGTTGTTTTTTTTTTATTTGTATTTTAATAGTTTATTGTCAAGTTGGTTTCCATATAACTCCCAGTGTTCATCCCCACAAGTGCCCTCCTCCATGCCCATCACCCCCCTCCCCTCTTCCCCACCCCCATCAGTCCTCAGTGTGTTCTTTATTTAAGGGCTTTTGGGGGAAGATTTAATGGTGTTTTAACTGTGTGTTTTTTTACTAAAATTTTTTTCCTTGAGATATCCTATATTTCCCCTTGTTCTATAATGTCTCATTCCCATGCATGTTTAAGGATGTTTCTCCCTTTCCTTTTTACATCCTGTCTAAACTTTTCCTCCCCCACAGTGTCCCTTTCTCAAGAATTCCTTATCAGGTCCCATGTGCACGTTGAAATCTTGCCTCTTCGGTGAGTTCTAACCTCTCAGACTTCTCCTTCAACACATTCGCAATGCGGCTGGCCTCTGACTGGTGAGGATCTGGGATTGACCTTAGGCTTGTCTTAGACTTGCCTCTTAGTCTTTTCTTTTTCTTGCAGATGTCCTTGAACTACACTTGCTCTCTGAGTATGGGAGCGGGGCGGGGTGGGGTGGGGTGGGGAGATAAACTCCTGGATTTAGTGTCGATTTTTCTGCTTTCAGGCAATTTGAAATTTGGATGTTCTCTGTATTCTAGTTCAACTGAGGATGTGGGTTATAGTTTTACAGGTGTTTCTTATTGTCATTGTGACTGTTGTTTTTCTAGATATATTGGGATATTCAAATTTACGAACTTGCCGTTTCTTTGGCCACTATACCCTTTCCTTTTCAAATTAAAAAGTATTCATCAGTTCATAGCTTACAACATTCAAATATATGGGAATATAGCACCATTGTTTTTCCTTTCCTTATAGGAGTTTACATAGAGTTTAGAGCTAGGATTTGCAAACATTTTCTTTTCTTTTTTTTTTTAAGTTTATTTTTGAGAGAGACAGATACAGCATGAGTGGGGTAGGGGCAGAGAGAGCAGGAGAGAGAGAGAATCCCAAGCAGGCTTTGAACTGCCAGCACAGAGCCCAATATGGAGGCTCAAACTCATGTAACCGTAAGCTCATGACCTGAGCCGACACCAAGAGTTAGATGCCTAACCGACTGAGCCACTGAGGTGCTCTGGCAAACGTTTTCTAGAAAGAACCACATAATAAATATTTTTCACTTCACACATGATATGGCCTTTGTAACAATGATTCAAAACCTTTGCTGTGGTGTGAAAGAGGCCATAGAGTAGCATGGATCTGCAGATGTGTTAACTATAGATGGTGTTCACCAGTCCACAGATACATGATGTGTTCTACTAAAAATTTATTATATTAAGTTAATTCATTTGGGGGTGATTCATTTATAGCAATAGATAACTGGTTATAGCCCATTAGAATAGATATACTCCTAATATGTTTATATTTTCACAGTAAACTCTTGAACAAGATTCCTTTTGAACTATGCAGATCCATTTAAACGTGGATTTATTTTATTTTATTTTTGATGTTTTTTATTTATTTTTGAGAGTCAGAGAGAGACAGCACAAGCAGGGGAGGGTCAGAGAGAGAGGGAGATACAGAATCCGAAGATAGGCTCCAGACTCTGAGCTAGCTGTCAGCACAGAGCCCGATGCGGCGCTAGAACCCCTGAACTGTGAGATCATGACCTGAGCCGAAGTCAGACGCTTAACTGACTGAGCCACCCAGGCGCTCCAATGTGGATTTTTTAGAAATAAATACACTACTGTAAATTTATTTTCTTTTCCTTATGTTTTTCTTAATAACATCATCCTTTCTCTAGATATTATAAGAATGTGGTTTCTAATACATATACAAAATGTGTGTTAATTGACTGTTTATGTTATCAGTAAGACTTCCAAAGTTCTACACAGATTTTCAACTCTGCAAGGAATTGGTGCCTCTAACTCCTTTGTTTAAGGGTAAACTATATATAACACAGCAGGGTCAGTACTAGGAGAGGGAATGCCATTTACTCATTTTTTTCTATTCATTCATTTCTTGTTGGAGCTTTTTGTATATTGAAGTTTGGCTTTACATTTTTTTAATAATAGTAAACAATCTCAAAAGATACAGAATTTAGACATTGAAAGAAAATAATTTTCTGTTTATTTTTAAGTTGAATAATGTATTATTCCAATAAAATATTTGCACAAATTTTAGTTATGTCTGTGGTCATATCTACTTTGCATGACTTTCTGAAACTATCATAGAAATGTCAGTGTTGAAGGGAACTAAAGGGATCTTCTAGGTCAATAATGATTAATATTTTCTTAGTTCATTTGACAAGTTAATGAATTTCTCTCTCCAGAAAGAAGACACAGAAGAAATTATGTGCACACACCTGGGGAGGGTGAAGGGGTGGGGAGGTTTTAGAAGCCCTTTGAAGCTCATGTGTGCACCATGGGTTCAATCACTGGTGCAATGATGACGAGTTCAGGGCTCCCTTTTATAGCTGGAAGCAACTTTCATGGGAAGGTAAGAGAGTAAACGGCTGTCCAAACAAGCAAAAATTCCATAATAGGTGATGAACTTGAACCAAATAGATTGTTGGTATTTGATCATTTGGGCTAAACTCTTCTTTGAGCCTGAACTAAACATAATTTTTTGAACTCTCTGCTGAACTTCAGTGGCATAGATAAAGTTAGAGAGCTACTTTAAGGTTCCTTTAATTCCTTTGGCAAAGAACCAGCTCATAAAACAAAGTGATTCTTCACTCTCTTTGGAACACTTTCTCTGGCTTACAGTTTTCTTTCTGACAATTTCTTGGGCAGTACCTTCATGAGCACATAGAGCACTACAAATATGAATGTGGGTGAGAATCTATGCATGAAAATCCCAAATGATCCAAAGCATCGGTTATGGCCAGAGAGACAAATTCAAGAGACCTTGGCACCATTCACGCATATTTTATCAGATGTTTAAATAGTCAAACCTGACATAATAAAATATCAAAGTTTTGTTATTTAAAAAAAATTTTTAATGTTTATTTTTGAGAGAGAGAAAAGCAGACTCAAGCACAGGGAGGGGCAGAGAGAGAGGAAGACACAGAATCAGAAGCAGGTTCCAGACCCCGAGCTGTCAGCACAGATGCCAACGGGGGGGGGGGGGGCTTGAACCCACAAACTGTGAGATCATGACCTGAGCCGAAGTCAGTCACTTAACTGACTGAGCCATCCAGGAGCCCAAGTTTTGTTATTTTAATAAGACATTTTACATTATGATCTTTGATAATATTACCTTGGATAACTTTTATGTTATATTTTATATTTTTGATATATCGAGGAAAGAGGAAGAGCCTGTAAAAATAGATATTTTCTTCTTGGAGGAGAAAAGAAAATCTGTGGATGATCATTTCCAGGGCCACAGCAGTGTTTCACAGATTTAATGCAATTGTTCTCAAAGCTAGATTCACTTGGGAACATTTAGCAATATGTTCATACTCAGCCGTACACAGACCCAGCTCTAACTATGTACAAGACATTATGCTAAACTCTAAAGATAGAGGAACAAGGCCTAGAAGGCCTTTTCAGAACATCATATTCTAGATCAGAGGCCATAAAACTGGCACAAATTTGGCCAAAGATGAACATTATGTTAACCCATACAGAGTTGGACACTCAATTTTTAAATAAGTGGCAAATCATTTCACATTAAGCTAATGTATAGTTTTCAGCTTTAAAAAGTCAGAATATACAGCAAGTCTAAGCCCACATGACACATGACACCATCAGCTGGGTAGTGCTGCTCCTTTAGAAGGTACAGCCCCCTACTTAATTCTACTTGGTTCACACGGTCTTGCTGTGTGTGGCACTTTAGTCTGAGACATGTGGTCGAGTTGAAAGATGAAAGACTGTAGACCCGTCGGTAATTACACTGTATGAGAAAGACTGTAATAGATGCATTACACAAAGCCATGGACTATGGTGTGTATGTGGGGGGGGGAGGATAGGGGGTGTTTTGGAGGAGTATTCTAGAAGTATTTTATTGACATCTTATGTTAAGTAGCATTTGTTTATGAGATTGATTTCCTGGTCATCTACAAGGTCTTAAGAAGAAACCCTCATAGCAAACTATGGACTCAATCAAGCATGATTGAGGCACCTGTCCATTCATGTTGCCAATCTATAGTCCCTTTCACTGCCTACCGAGTACATACCATGCACCCCCTCTCATTTACACACCGGATTTTGACTTCATCTTGGGGACTGAATTCAGTGCCATTCTCCTCTCTGGCCAAGTCTCTCTCCAGTTCTCATATCCATGGTCTTAGTTACTTACTTAGGTTCACTCTTTAAGGCAATGATTTTACCTGTTGGTACCATCTCAGAGTTCTACACATTTCTAATAGCGGACCCTTCAAGTCTGAAATACCTGCACAACTATAAAGAATAGAGTCCTAACCGTAAAATGCTCTTCATTATGACTAGTTCATACTTGGAAGCAGGTGCCCATTAAATTATGTAGCATAGATTTGGATATTCATCTTGCTTTTGAGATAAGCCTTGGCTGAGTACTTGGCAAGCATGATAGATGAATTGAGGACAAGAGAAAAGAAAGAGCTAGAATAACTAGAGTACACAGTGCTCTAGGTTGCTCTGGGTCACCTGGGGCAAGGAGGACAGCAAGATGCATGTGACTATGCAGCTGTTATTGTGAGGGAGGGAGCATGTGGGAAGAAGGAATTCCCAGTTTCTACTGGAATGTCACTGACATCGCTCAGCTCTACTTGCATTTAACAGAGGTGATCATCTGCACATTCGAGAACTACAGTGGCATACGAGGTGTCTGCTAGCCAATACCTCCAAGTATATTTGTGTCCCCCCCAAAAACGCAGATAATTAACCCTGAGGCTTCAATCCAGAAGCATCCCTCAATGACATGATGTTCATGATTATGGAATGGGATATTGATGTTTTACATGAAATATAAAATGCCCAAGGGAAAGAAAAGCCAAAGCATTTTCTTATTTTCCTTTTATACCAACCAGAGTAGGCAAAACAAACAAATATCAGAAATAATGATGTATACTGTTTAAATTTATTTTGATTAATGAAGCTTGAGCTTCGCCTCAAAAACCTGAGCATTCTAGACTGATTGTCTATACTGATAGAAATCATTATATTATTGCTTGACCCTTCATGTCATCATGCCTGGTTGAAAAAAGCCACATCACAAACAGTTACACATGTAATCCCATTTCTCTTTTCTTTGTGATTTAGTACCTTTCGGCAATTAGTCTGTTTTATACCACCATTATAAAGAAAAAAGTTACAGTTAGAGAAAGGACCGTACTTAATTTCCTGCATAGGCAGGTGGTATTAAATGCCAAGGATGCAGGGCCCTGCAGGACAGCTTTAGATTTGAAATTTATTATCTTTATCAATTTATCAGTTACCTGGAAAAAGTGGTATGTTACGTCCTAATTCTAAAATTACAATTGTAAAGGATAATCAATGAGCAAAGGAACAACCAAGTTCAGAGCACCTAAAATGCAAAAGTGGCAAAAATTTCTAGGTGTATCCTGAGGAGAAAAACATTTATACAGCATACAGAGGTGAGAATGAATTCTAGATCTCCACTGTTTTGAAAAGTTAAAGAAAACATATGAATTTACAATTTTATTCATTGTAAGGTCCCCAAATAATGATAAATAAATATAACTTTTCAGGAAGATGGGGAGGAAAACATCCTGAGATGCATATTCTTTCTACTGCCCATAATGTACCCAATGAGTAATTGGGATGCTCTAGTTATCAGTCCTGAGTTCCATCTTTAAAAGTAATTACTCTTGGGGCCCTGGGCTCAGTTGGTAGAGCATGAGACTCTTGATCTTGGAGTCATGAGTTTGAGCCCCACCTTGTGGGTAGAGCTTACAAAAAAAAAAAAAAAAAAGAATGGAGGAGCTTTTTTCAAAAAAGTAATTTCTCTCTCTTTTGTTGTGATGATTCCTGTGCCAGAGATACTGTGATGGAAACCTTATAAAATATTGCTGAAAGTAAATGATCACCAAATCCCACAATGCACACCACTCTGGATGGGGGAGGGGAATGGAAGAAAGTGTGTTCTCCGAATCAGGAGGTAAGAGGGAGTGCGAGTAGCGGAGTGGGGCATATGGAGCAGCTGACCTGTGATGTCCTGCCAACAGAGGCTGATGTCAGCCAACCCCACAGCGGGCTCTGAATCTGAGATGGCTTTGCACAGTGGTTCCCAACCCGGGAAGGGCTCTAGGCCTTCCCACTCCAGTGCTGACCAGTCACTGGGTGTTAACACACCCAGGAGAGCAGTGTAGCCTTGAGTCTCCCAGCTCTGGCAGTGAAAAACGAATCTCAGAGAGCCAGCAGCAAACAGTACTTTCAGAATGTGTGACCTGGGGGCCTTCAATCTCACATGAGGGCTGGGCAGAGCCCCGCAGTATCAGGGACCCAGCTTGCTTGAAGTCAAAAGACTGCTTTGGAAAGGGGTCACAAGGAGAGAGACAGGGGTGGGAGCTATGAAGAATAAAATGGACAGGAGGCATGAGCTCATCATTGAGCTGGTCACGGCTGTGGGCAGACCGGGGCTCCTGCTGAGAACACTCCAAAGAACCTTGTGGAATGCACAGAAACGTCCATGTGAGACATGAGAAATGGAAACGTTTATCGATTGGCTTCATTCCCCAAGGGGACAAGTTGCTACAGCGCTGTTAAGGGCCTCACACTTCTGGATTAGTGCTTGGGCCAGAATATGTGAGCAGACTCTTGCTGGACTCTCATAGAACAGTAGCTAAAAGTGTATGGTGGAAGGCCAAAGCCATGGGGCGTAATTGGGGTGCGATGCTCTCAGGCCCCTCCTGACAGCTGCGGGAGCAGAGCAGAAGGGTGGGATGAGACGTATCCAATTGGGGGTAAATCCTAGTAGCTCTGCTTTTTCCTTTCTTAATAGCTACTTGCATGGGATCTCCAGTCTTTCTTGCTTATTTGGCAAACTCATATTGGTTTTATGTCCAGTTGCATTTTGGCACAAACAGGACCACCGGGAATAATCCACCATATTTGGGCAAACAGGATAAAAACCTTTGGAACTATGCTGAACTGCAATCAAAGAACTTTAAGTATTTTTCTCCTTAGATCGAAGCAAAGCATAATAAGGTTTTTATATTGGCTTTTATAATAAAGAGCTTGTAAGTGCATGCTTCCTCATTTATTCAGCATCCTCAAGGAAGTATGCAGGACACATCCGTGAATTTCCCAAGTCATTCCTAGCAATTTCTGGAACCTTAAGAACTCATGTCATATTAGAGAACATAATGCATTGATAGATTAAGCAAGCAAAAAAAAAATTAGTAATGGTAATCAGTGGTGTGAACAACACAATTGGTGGGCTTGATATAATAGGTGCATGTGGTATCTTATATTCAATATGTATTCAGTAAGAATAAATATTTTATAGAACACATGGGCTTTTCATATGAAAATGGACCATGTGCTAAACCTTAAAAAACTGTTAGCTGGGGCGCCTGGGTGGCTTAGTCGGTTAAGCGTCCGACTTTCGCTTAGGTCATGATCTCGCGGTTTGTGGGTTCGAGCCCCGCGTCCGGCTCTGTGCTGACTGCCAGCTCAGAGCCTGGAGCCTGTTTCAGTCTGTGACTCCCTCTCTCTCTGACCCTCCCCTGCTCACGCTGTCTCTCTCTCTCTCCTAGAAATAAATAAAATATTAAAAAAAAAACTGTTAGCAAATTTCAAAGACTTGATATCAGGGAGACCACATTCTGAAATCAAAGTTGATTAAAGTTGGAAATCGACTATAAAATCGACTATGTGTTGGCCATAAGAAAGTAGGGGAAATCAGACTAACAATTCTTCCGTAAACAACTATAACCTCTAGAAAAATATTTTTTGAAAACAACAGTGTTCAGTCATTGGAAGGCAACCAATGCAGGCTTGTGAGGCTGGAAACACAAGAGTACCCAGGGTGAACCACAAAGTCACCCAGGCTTGCATTGTGGGGACATACTTCCAGGTCATGATTCAGGGGAAATGAGCCCAAGAAGGAAGCAGTGGTATTCTGGTGAAGTGACACAGAAGAGTCCAAGGTACCAAGGTGACTGGAGATGGAAGGGTGGGGAGCAGATTGACAGAGGGGATGCCACAGAGAAGAAACCACAAAATATGAGTGGAAACTCATCTCAGGTCCTTGGTGACTTGTAGCTGTGTGAGAACATAGGAGGAAGCAGCTGTTGGGAGGCTGAGAGCTAAATGGAGAATCTGAAAACCACATGTTTCTGGGAAGACATCAGAATTCAGCTCGGAGTGGAGAGATTTTGGGGGAAAGTATCTCAGACCTTCAGAACCCCCAGAAAGACCACACCTTATGGGAAAGGATAACATATTAGGTGTAAAGGCTATGCCTTAGGAATAAACACAAAACTGCATTTTAAAATGCTCTTTTAAATTTGAGTATAGTTGACATAATGCAACATTAGTGTCAGGTGTCCAAGTCACTGATTGGAGAAGTTAGTATGTTATGCTACGTTCACCATGAGTGTAGCTACCATCTGTCCCATTACATCGATATTATGATATCATTGACTGCATTCTTTATGCTGTGCCTTTTATTCCCATGACTCATTCATTCCACAGCTGGAGGCCTGTATCTCTCAGTCCCCAGTCCCCTTCACCCCTTTTGGCCATCCCTTCACTCCCCTCCCTCTGACAACCACCAGATTGCTTCCGTATTTATAGTTCTCTTTCTGTTTTTTGTTATTCTTCTTTTTTAGATCCCACTTATAAGTGGAACCATATGGGATTTGTCTTCTCAATCTGACTTATTTCACTGAGCCTAATACCTTGATCGTAAAGATACTCACTGGGCTGAAGAAAAGAGTGGGAGAACTCAGGGAGACCTTCAACATGAAACAGCACTTGAACTATCTCAGCCTGACAGGATATAGATGTTCTCCCAGCAATTAACCTGCCTGTCAGAACGAAACCCACACTCTTTAGAAGAGGATAGCATAACTCCCAGCCTCTATAATGTCTCATCTGAAATGCCCGGCATTCAATTACTAGATGCTTAAATAAGTAGGAAAAGGATCAATAATCAGAATATAATTGTCAGTAGGATACCAAAGATGATCTAGAGTTTTGAAATAATAGATGAGTCTCTAATATAACAATTTTTACTATGTTAAAGAAGAAAGAAAAAAAAAACTAGACCAAAACAGTGGATTAAAAAGAAATATTTCAACAAGGAATTTGAAATTATAAGTAAATCAAATGAGCCTGAACTTAAAAATATAATACCCTAAGTAAAAACTCACTCAATAGGCTTAACAGCAGACTGGATGCAGCAGAAGATAGCATCAGTAAACAGGAAGACAGGCTTATTGGATATATCCAAAAGGGAGCCAAAAAAAGAAGGCAAACAAACAAACAAAAAATAAGACAAAGTATGCAGAAGAGACAGTGGGGCATAATCTAAAGGTGTAACCTCTGTGTAATTGAAGTCCAAGAAGGAGAGGCAGGAAAAATGGAAGAGAAGAACATTTGAAGAAATAATGGCTGGAAATTTTCTAAATCTCATGAAAAGTCCAATGAAACACAGAAAGTCCTGAAAATAAGACAGGAAGAAGAGTCTAAGGAGTAAATTTCTAGTGTAGTGTTTCATGTTACAAATGCTCAATGTCTCTTTGATGTACCCATAGAAAAGAGCTCAAGCATGGGAATATCTCCATCAATCACCCAACCAAAATGTTCTCCATGAATCACCCAACCAAAAGGATTTTATGTGGAATTTTTCCTGTAAGCCAATCACTCTCCTGCCAGAGTGACACAAGCCCTATGTACGCTTTCTCTTTTGTCTAATCCTAAGGTTCTGCTTTACCATTTAAATGTCAACAAGTCCTAAATGTATCTTTCCAATTGTAGTTCGTTTCAGTGATTAACAGAATTCTGTCTCCAACTGAATAAAACACATTCATTTGAATGCTGAAGAGTAATCTATGAGTGAATACGTCCAAAGCATCATTAATAATAGTTCAGCTCTGAAGCTTCCCCACATTAGTAAATGGCACCCCAGTCATTCAAAACAAAAATCTAGAAACTACCCTTGATGTCCTACCATCCCTCACCCCCCACATTCATTCCATTAGCAATTCTTGTGAAGTTCTAATCTTCAAATGCATTCATTCCTGTCTATCTCCACCACTAGCCCAGAATCCACACCACTGTCATCTCCACCGGGGCTACTGGAATACCTTCTTAGTTTGCCTCCCTACTTTCACTCTTGTTCACCCATATCCACCATATATTGCAAATGTAGCAATATGAGTAAGGCATTTAGAAGAAAAATACCAGATGACGCCACCCCTTGGACGTCAGTGTCATGCTCTCACGTCATTCTACAGCTTATTTGTATGGAATTTACTCCAGGCAAGACCTTCTATCTCATGAATCAAGCACAAACTTGAGAAGTTGTATATATTTTAAAGAGAAACTAAAGTAAATCCTGAATCTATAACTAAATTTATATGGACATCCCTGCCAGCAAAAAAATACCAAGATCGTAAGTGAATGACTAAAATCAGTGTCAGTCACGTGAATCTCAGAAGAGGAGCTGAATGTTTTCCAGGCAATATGGGTGCCTGTGTGTTCAGATGAGCCTTTTCTAGGAAGCCGTGTGCCTCACAACAGGCTTGTCAAGGAGATACCGACAGACCCACTGTAACTCTTGCTGTAGAAACATTAATTTACAGGCAATAGAACTCATGGCGCTATATTTTATTCCTTGTTTTCCCATTATCCCATACAAACTACTCTCATTCTTTTGAGACTTTCTCCCTTTACCTATTGGAGATAATCTCACTGTGAGGCCCCTGTGTCACACAGATCATTATATTCATAAGATACAGTATAACTTCTAGGGAAGACTTTGGAGATATTGTCTCTTTTCATTATGGTACTTTTCTCTTTTTTAAACAAATACTTCAACTTAGATGCAACTCACATTAACATAAAATTCAATCATTTAATATATGCAATACAATGTTTTCAGCATATTTACTGAGTTCTACAATGAACACCACAATGTTAAAACATGTTCGTGACCTCAGAAAGAAACCCCATTCCACTGACAGCCTTTCATTATTACCCCCTGCCCCCAGACCTAGGCAGCCATTAATGTACTTTCTGTCTATAGATTTGCCTATTCTGGACATTTCGTATAAATAAAATCATGCAATATATGGTCGTTTATAATGGACATCTTCTATTTAGCATAGTCTTTTCAAAGCTCATCTATAGTATTACGTTCCCTTTTCTCTGAATATTATCTCATAGTGTAGATCTATGACATGTTATTCACCAACTTATCTGTTGATGGATTTTATGACTACTTCCATTTGGAGGATATTATGAATAATGCTTCCATGAAAATTCTTATATTTTGGTGTGAATATATGCTTTTATTTCTCTGGGGAATACCCATGAGTGAAATTTCTGGGTTATATGGTAACTCTATGTTCAATATTTAAGGAATTCCTAAACTATTATCCAAAGTGGCTGCACCATTTTACAGTCCCACCAGCAATGTATGAGAATTCCAATTTCTCTACGTCTCCTTCAATACTTATTGTTGCCTATTTTTTTTTATTATAGCCATTCTAGTGAGTGTAAAATACTATTTCCTTACCATTTTGATTTGCATTTTCTTGATCATTAATAATGTTGAGCATCTTTTCATGTGTGTTTTGGTTGTTTGTTTATCTTCTTTGTAGACTTGCCTACTTAGATCTTATGTCCATTTTATAACTGGCTGATCGTGATGACAATGATTATTATTGATTGTAAGAGTTCTTTATAGAGTCTGGGTATGTCTCTTATCAAATATATAATTTGTAAATCATTTCTGAATGTTGTTGGCTGCTTTTTTCATTTTCTTGATGGTATCCATGCAGGACAAATGTTTATAATTTTGATGAAGTCTAATTATTCTCTTTTGTCTTTAGTCCCTTGTGTTTTTGGTTTCATATCTAAGATATCATTGCTTAACCCAAGGTCATGAAGATCTACTCCTATATTTTCTTCTAAGATTTGTATAATTTGTGTTCTTATATTTGGCTCTATGAACAATTTAAGTTAATTTTTGGTATGTGATATGGGGGCAGAGGTCCATCTTCATGCTTTGGCATGTAGATATCTAGCTGTTACAGCACTATTTGTTGAAAGGACTATTCATTCTCCAATGACTGATGACTGCTCTTTGCACTGTTGTTGCAAATGAAAGGATTATAGGTGCATATTTGTTTCCATTTTCTTAACTCTAGTTCTTTGGTCTGTATGTCTACCCTTATGCCAGCACTACACTGTCTTGATTACTGCAGGGTTGTAGTAAACTTTGAAATTGGGAAGTGTGAGTTCTCCAATTTGATCATCTTTCTCATTGTTTTGGCTATTTTGAGTCCATTGTATTTCTTTATGAATTTCTTAGATCAACTTGTCACTTTTTTCAAAAAAGTTAGCTGAGATTTTGATAAAGATTGCACTGAATCTGCACATCAACTTAGTATTAGTTGAGTATTAGTATTTCCATACGAATAATATTAAGTTTCCTGATCATAAATATGACATACTTTCACCTTTATCAAATATCCTTTAATTTCTTCATTTTCAACCACGTTCCACAGTTTTCAGAATGTAAGTCTTGCATTTCTTTTGTAAAATTTATTCTTAAAATTTTATTCTTTTTGATGCCATTGTAAATGGACACACTTGCAAAAATCCTCAACAAAATATTAGCAAACCAAATCCAACAATACATTAAAAAAAATCGTTCATCACAGTCAGATGGGATTTATTTCTGGGGTGCAAGAGTTGTTCAATATTTGCAAATCAATCAGTGTGATTCATCACATCAATAAGAGAAAGGATAAAAACCATGTGATCATTTCAATAGATTCAGAAAAAACATTTGGCACAGTACAGCATCCATTCACAATAAAAATTATCAACAAAGTGGGTTTAGAAGAAACACATGTGAACATCATAAAGGCCACATAGGAAAAACCCCACATCTAACATCATCCTTAATGGGGAAAATCCCAGAGCCTTTCCCTTAAGGTCAGGAACAAGATGGGGATGTCCACTCTCACCATTTTAATTCAACATAGTACTGGAAGTCCTAGCCTCCACAATCAGACAAGAAGGAATAAAAGGCATATGAATCATTAAGAAAGAAATAAAACTTTCACTAATTGCAGATGACATAATACTACATATAGAAAACCTTAAATACTCCAGCAAAAAACTACTAGAACTGATAAATAAATTCGATAAGCTTGTAGTATACAAAATCAAAGTACAGAAATCAGTAGCATTTGTATATACTAATAATGAAGCAGTATAAAGAGAAATTAACATAATAATCCTATTTACAATGCACCAAAAAATAAATGCTTAGGAATAAACTTAACCAAGGGGATGAAAAACCTGTACTTGGAAAACACTATAAAATGCTGATGAAGGAAATTGAAGATAACACAAATGGAAAGATATGTCATGCTCATGGATTGGAAGAATGCGTAGTGTTAAAATGTCCATACTACCCAAGCAACCTACAGATATAATGCAACTCCTATCAAGACACCATAGCATTTTTTACAGAACTAGAACAAACAATCCTAAAATTTGAAAACGGAATTCTCAATTTTATTTTATGATTATTCAAGAGTACTTATATTGCTCTTGAGCCCACAACTTTGCTGAACTCATTTATTAGTTCCAGCATTTCTTTTTTTTTCTTTTCTTTTTTTTTTTTTTTTTTGTGGAGTTTTCTTGTTAGAAAAAATTTTTTTAAATTTTTATTTATTTTTGAGAGACAGAGAGACAGAGTATGAGTAGGGGAGGGACAGAGAGAGAGGGAGACACAGAATCCAAAGCAGGCTCCAGGCTCTAAGCTGTCAGCACAGAACCCGATGAGGAACTCGAACTCAGGAACTGCAAGATCATGACCTGAACCCAAGTGGGCTGCTTCACCAACGGAGTCACCCAGGTGCCCCTTTATGGAGTTTTCTATGTGCTTGATATCATCTTCAAATAGAGATCATTTTACTTTTTCTTTTCCAATCTGGAAACATTTTATTTCATTTTTATGCTTATTTCTTTGGCCACTACCTCCAGTCAGTATTACCTAGAAGTCGTAAGCATGTTTCTCCCTGTCCTGTTCCTGGTCTTACAGGAAAAGCACTCAATCTTTCACTATTAAATTTGATGTAAGCAATCAGTTTTTTATTGATGAATTGTATGGGTTGAGGAGGTTCCTCTATTCTTACTTTGTTGGCCATTTTTGTCATGATAGGATGTTAGATTTTGTCAAATGTTTTTCCGCATCTTATGAAATAATCATATAATTTTTGCACTTATTCTACTTATATGGTGCGTTACATTGACTGGTATTTGGATGTTAAAACAACCTTGTATTCTTGGGATAAATCCCACATGGGTGCAGTACACAATTCTTTTTATATGTTGCTGGATTTTGTTAGTTTTCTTTTTTTTTTTTTTTGAAGAATTTTGCATCTACATTCATAAGGGATATTGACTTGTGGTTTTCTTTTCTTGTGTCCTCATCAACTTTGTTTTAGTTATGACTGGCCTTATAGAATGGTTTGGCTGTCTCTCCTTGTGTATTTTTGTACGGTTTTGTAAGGAATTGGTGTTTATTCTTTGTTAAATGTTTCATAGGATTCGCCAGCAAAACCATCTGGGTGTGGGCTTTCTTTTGAGGAAATTTTTAAATTACTAATTCATTTTCTGTGGTATAGATATATATTAATGTTCTAAAGAAAAAATAGAACATTATTTGATAAAATGAGTCAGTTTTGGTAAATTGTGCCTTTTCATAAATTTATTCATTTCACTTGAGTTATCTTATTTGTTGTAATACACTTTTGTTAGCATTCTCTCCAGTCTTTTTTATTTCTACAAGACCATTAATGATATTCTCTTTTTTATTTCTGATTAGGTGTTTTGAATTTTCTTTCTTTTTTTTCTTGGTCTGACAGGTTCAAGTTTGTCAATTTTATCTTTTCAAAGAATTTACTTTCTTGATTTTCTCTATTGTTTTTAAAGTATCTATATTATTTATCTTATCTCTAATCTTAATTATTTCTTTCCTTCTGCTAAATTTGGGTATAGTTTGCTCTTCTTTTCTTAATTCCAAAGGCAAATGTTTGGACTATGGATTTGAGATTTTCTTCTTTTTCAACAAATACTTTTAGAGGTATGCAATTTACTTCCATTTTTGTTTGAGACCTACTTTGTATGATTCAACCATGTTTGGAAGTTTAGGGTGTAGGAATGGGTTCCATTGCCTGGCTTCCTCCATCTTCCTGATAAAATATTTATGCAAGAAGGAGCCATAGAAAATGGGATCTGTTGATTTTTGCTGGATGCTGCACCTATTAGAGCTAGCCCCCTGGAGGCACCTGGATCTGGGGACCTGGGAGCTATCACTCAACTGCCAAGTGTGTTGGAACAGCTCTTGCACAAGACCCCTGTGTATGTGTGTGCAAAGAGGGATGGAGAAAAGGAGCACATGAAGAGATGAGTGGGGGGAGCAGTCTCTAGTCCAATTTCTGGCACCTCCTAATATTTCAAAAAGTGTTTCCTGGTTTATATCTTCAAATTGTTCCCTAAAATTGTTTCATTTTTATTGTTCCATTAATTATACATTTTTACTTTTCTTCTGTGTATATTATTTCCTCCTGATCTCCTTTTAAATATATTTTCCTTTCATTTTTCCCCTTGTGATTATTCATCATGATTGGTTTTTATTTTCCTAGGAAGTAAACTTCCTTCGTGGGGAGTGCTTATGATAAAAGGATGATATCAAGATAACATTCCAGGCTCCCAAATTCAGAGTCTCTACCAAGAGACAGACTTGTACAATTTGAAATGATGATATATTTTGTACCACAAAATCTGGTATGAAATGATCAGTATTGAAAAATATCTAGGTAAATTTTTTGGACTTAAAAAAATAATGAAAAATTCTGTGAACAATTGAGAAAAATGATCAAGGGGCACCTGGGTGGCTCAGTCGGTTAAGCGTTCAACTTCAGTTCAGGTCATCATCTCACAGTTCATGAGTTAAAGCCCCGCATCTAGCTCTGTGCTGACAGGTCACAGCCTGCTTTGGATTCTGTCTCTTTCTCTCTCTGCCCCTCCCCTGCTCATGCTCTCTCTCTCTCTCTCTCAAAAATAAATAAACATTAAAAACGTTTTTAAAAAAAGTGATCAAGTTTTTATAAGAGTTAACACAATTAAGCTGACTTCATTTCTCCATGGCAATAGTAAATAATATCTATAAAATATTCATGGAAAGAAAGTGTGAAGCAAGAATCTTATATCTAGCCAAATTGCCATTCATGTGTAATGACAAAGACAAATGCATTTGAATATGTAAAGCTTATAGAATAAAACTTCATAAAATTGTAATCATAAACACAACACTTGATCTTTAGAAACATTGTTATGGATTGAATTGTGTTCCCACAGAGTCATGTGTAGAAGTTATGATCCTCAATGTTATTGTATTTAAAGATAGGGTTTTTAAGGAGGTTAAAGTTGAATGAGGTTGTAAGTGTGGGACCCAATTCCAGGAGGACTGGTGTCCTTACAAGAAGAGAAAGAGCCACCAGAACTTTCTCTCTCTGTACATACGCACACAGAAAAGGCCACGTGAGGACATAGCAAGAAGGCAGCCATCTATGAACCAAGAGAGTTCTTTCCAGAACCCAACGCTGCTGGTACCTTGACCTTAGACTCCCAGCCTCCAGAACTGTGAGAAACTAAGTTTCTGTTGTTTATACTCCCAAGTCTGTGGTTTATTGTTATGGCAGCTCTAGCTGACTGATACAAACACATAACCCACCCTAAATAATAGAAGAGTTACACATAAAAAACAAGGAAAAGTTTCTCAAGATACACAGCTGAATGAAAACGTATGATAGTTGTCCTCTGACTAACTCATTTCACTTAGCATAACACCCTCCAGTTCCATCCACATTGCTGCAAATGGCAGGATTTAATCCTTTCTAATTGCCATGTAGTATTCCATTGTATATATAAACCACATCTTCTTTACGCATTCATCAGTTGATGGGCATTTAGGCTCTTTCCATAATTTGGATATTGTTGAGAGTGCTACTATAAACATTAGGGCACACATGCCCCTGTGCATCAGCACTCTTGTATCTCTTGGGTAAATTCATACAGAGAACAAACTGAGAGTGGATGGGGAGAGCGGGGGAGAGGGGAAAATGGGCAATGGGCATTGAGGAAGGCACTTGGGATGAGCACTGGATGTTGCTGGAAGCCAGTCTGACAATAAATTATAATAAAAAAATTAAAAAAATTAAAATGACCTCAACAACAACAACAAAAAAAAAACAAGGAAAAGAAAGCAACCTATATTATGAAAAGTTATAAGAAAAAAAAAACTACAGAAAGCAGAAAACTTTATACAAAATAATCTGAGATAATTAAGACCAAAGATAATCTATGAAGATAATAAATATAAATGAGCTTAATTCACCTATAAATGTAAAAAAGATTTGCAAATTGAATTTAAAGTCAAACCTTAGTTCTGTGTGATACGTAAGGGACATTCCTAAACTGAGGTGATTTAGAAGAGTTGCAGATAAAATGATGAAAAATTACACTAGACAAATGCAAAGAAAAAACAATCAGGATATGCTGACACACAGGATTCAATCATTAAGTCAGTTACATGAATCAGACAAGTGACCCAGCATCAAATATACTAGTGATTTTAAGGACATGAGCAATCAAGCCTCACAGTTGTAGCATCGAGGTGTCCAGGACATTAGCACTCTCTCCAGATCCCTCCTTCTTACACCCAACATACTCTATGACCCACTCAAAAGATAAAATCTCTAAGTAGGCATGTGATCACCTTACATGCATAAGGAGGGAGCATTTAAGTTATGAAACACTTCCGTTTTACCGCAGATGTAACCGATTTGTGTGTTATTTTCTAGGAAGCTGCTGTCATACATCCAAAGATTCTGAAGTTATTTACTGCAAACAATCCTAGGCCAGGAATATCCTGCTGAAAGCATTTGATAAATAAGGCTGTTTGTCCTAGCTGTTTCCATGAGTTTATTCTTCTTCTTCTTTTTTTAAATATTTTTATTTGTTTCTAGGAGAGAGACAGCGTGAGCAGGGGAGGGTCAGAGAGAAAGGGAGATACAGACTCTGAAACAGGCTCCAGGCTCTGAGCTAGCAGTCAGCACAGAGCCAGACGCGGGGCTCGAACCCACGAACCGTGAGATCATGACCTAAGTGAAAGTCAGACGCTTAACCGACTAAGCCACCCAGGCGCCCCTCCATGAGTTTATCTTCTACAGCATCGACTATGGCGGGCTTGTAAGTACTTAGATGGCCACTGTCTCCATATTACACGGGGGGGAGGGGGGGAGGGGTCCTCCAAACCCTGTAACTGAACAGAAGTGAATTGCAGGCCAACTGCTCAACTTCTTCCTTCCTAGATATTAATGTCAGACAACATGAAATACAGGACAGAGAGAACTACATTGATGTTAATAAGCTAAATTTGCAAAGAAGACATAATAGTGATAAATAGCCGTGAATAGCAGTGCATCAAACGTATGGAAGTAACATCCATGAAACAGGAATTATAGGAACACAGGGAAAAACAGAAAGAAACACACTTGTGGCAAGGAAATTTAATTCACCTTTCCCATAATACATCAAGATGAGAGTGAATAAATAAGAATATAAAAGACTAAAATCCCATGATTAGTTAAGTACATCTTAACTTTGTAAAGCCTATATTTTTAAATTGGAGAATATCTTTTGACTTTTTAAAGCCTATATGGACTTTTTAAAGCCTCTACTTTTAAGTTGGACAATATTTTTTTTTCAAAAGTTCGAGGAGCATTCATATTTACCTTCCACTGAGTCCCAGAAACCAATTTGAATATATTCCAAAAAGGAGAAAAAGGAAGAAAGAAGAAAGAGTTCAGACAACACTTACTCTACTTTTTACATTTGAATGATGACAATATGTAACAAATAATTAGTTAGGTGAGTAGTAAAATTTCTTTAAATTCCACCTTGATATGTGTCACTGAAAAATAAAATAAGTTTCTGGAGCAAAGTTATTTTACATAATACTTGTACATTCCTTAAGTATTATTCATACTATAGCTATGTAGGTCCATTTAAGTTGGGCAAAGTGTAGGAGACAAAAGTGAGTCCTACATTATGCTTTATGAGAGACTTTTGGCAATCCTTTGGATGCAAGGAAACGATATTTTCCAATTTAATTATTTTTCTATTAGGTATAATTGACAAGTAAATTTTTAAGATATTTAAAATACAGTATGATAATTTGATATACATATACAGGGGTTCCTGTGTATCTCAGTTGGTTAAGTGTTCGACTTTGGCTCAGGTCATGATCTCATGATTCCTGAGTTCAAACCCCATGTCAGGCTCTGTGCTGGCAGCTCACACCCTGGATTTGACTTTGGATTCTGTGTCTCCCTCTATCTCTGCTCTCCCTCGCTTACACTCTGTCTCTTTTTCCAAAATAAATAAATATTTTAAAATATTGGGCACAGGGGTGCCTGGGTGGCTCAGTCAGTTGAGTGTTAGTTGGCTTGTGGGTTCGAGCCCTGTGTTGTGCTCTGAGCTGACAGCTTGGAGTCTGGAGCCTGCTTCAGATTCTGTGTCTCCCACTTTCTCTGCTCCTGCACCACTCACACTCTGTCTCTGTCTTTCAAAAATAAATAAACATTAAAAGATTTTTAAAAATTGTGTATACATATACATTGTGCAAGGACCCCACCACATAGATTTAAAACATCCATCACCTCTTTGTGTGTGAAAACATTTGAGTTTTACTCTCTTTGGCAAGTTTCAGTTATAAATTACAGTAATTCATATAGTCTTCACATTATACCTTACATTCCAGATCTCATTAATCTTATAGCTGAAAATTTGTACCTTTTGCCAAAACTCCCTATTTCCCTATCTCCCAACACTTGGCAACCATTTTTATACTCTCTGTTTCCATAAAGTCAAGTTTTTTCCTTGTAAACTTTATAGTAAGTGTCACTATCCAGTGTATGTCTTTTATGTCTGGCTTATTTCACTTAGCACCATGCCTTCCACATTGTCATAAATGGCAGGGTTTTCTTATTTCTTAAGGCTGAATAATATTCCACATTTCCTGTATTCATTTATCCATTAACGGACACCAGAAGTTATTCCTATTCCTTGCCTATTGCAAATAATGCTGCCTTGAACTTATCAGCACATATATCTCTTCAGGATAATGGTTTTATTTCCGTTGGCTATGTATCCAGAACTGGGATTTCTAGATCATATGGAAGCTCTATTTTTCATTTCTTGAGGAACCTCCACACTGTCTACAACAGAGCTGACCATAAACAAATTACTATAGTTGTAGTTGTTTTTAATAGTTTTGTCCTGTAACCTTTAGACTAGAGGTATAAACCGTTTACCCATCTCCATTACAATATTAGAGTGCTCTGAATTTAACTATATATTTACCTTTATCATAAGTGAGAGCATTACTTTCATAATATGTTTTTCTGTTACTAGCTAGTGTCATTTCATTTCAGCATGAAGAACTGTCTTTAATGTCTTTTTGTAAGACCTGTCTACTGCTAATGAATTCTTTAGCTGTTTTCGAAGTGAAAAGACTATCTGTCCTTCAATTCTGAAGGGCGACTTTGCTAGTTGAAGCATCCTAGATTGCAAGATAATTTTTTTTGTTTTTGTTTTTTGTTTTTTTTTTTTTCCTTTTAGCACTTTGACTATGTCATCCCACTTCCGCGGCTCTGCAAAGTTTCTACTAAAAAATCTTACGGTCTTCTGGGCGATCCCTTGCTTGTAAAAGTTGCTCTTCTCTTGCTACTTTTAAGATTCTCTCCTTGCCTTTAATTTTTGACAATCTAATTCTAATGTGTTTTGGTGTGAGTGTCTCCAGATTTATCTTGTTTAGAACTTTCTGGAATTTCCTTAGCTGGATGCCTGTTCCTGTCACCAAGTTAGAAAAATTTTCTGTCATTATTTCTTTGAATAAGCTTTCTGCCCTTTGTCTCTCTTTTCACGATCTAACACCGCTTCTAGTAACCCTTTATCTTTATTCTTTTTTATTTTTACTCTGTTAATTGGATGAATTCCACTGCCCTGTCTTCATGTTGGCTGATCCTTTCTTCATTTGATCTAGTCTGATATTTTACCTCTCTGTTGTATTTTTCAGTTTAATTATTACATTCTTTATTTTTTTAACAAATTTATTTTATTTAATTTATTTTTTAATAGTTTATTGCCAAGTTGGTTTACATATATCAGCCAGTGTCATCCCAAAAAGTGCCCTCCTCCATGCCCATCACTTCCCTTCCTCTCTCCCCCACCGCCATCAGCCCTCAGTTTTTGTCAGCATTCAAGAGTCTCTCATGGTTTGCCTCCCTCTATTTTTCCCTTCTCCTGCTTCATCCTTTGTTAACTTCCTCCTAATCCACCTATATGTGCAAACATATGGTATTTGTTCTTCTCTGCCTGACTTATTTCGCTCAGCATAACACCCTCAAGTTCCATCCATGTTGCTACACATGGCCAGATTTCATTCTTTCTCATTGCCATGTAGTATTCCATGGTATAGATAAACCACATCTTCTTGATCCATTCGTCCGTTGATGGACACTTAGGCTCTTTACATGTTTTGGCTATTGTTGAGAGTGCTGCTGTGAACATTGGGGTACATGTGCCCCTATGCATCAGCATTCCTGTATCCCTTGGGTAAATTCCTAGCACTGCTACTGCTGGGTCATAGGGGAGTTCTGCTGTAATTTTTTGAGGAACCTCCATACTGTTTTCCAGAGAGGTTGCACCAGCTTACAATCCCACCAGCAGTGTAAGAGGGTGCCCATTACTCCACATCCTCGCAAGCATCTAGAGTCTCCTGATTTGCTCATTTTAGCCACTCTGACTGGTGTGAGGTGGTATCTCAGTGTGGTTTTGATTTGTATTTCCGTGATGAGGAGGGATGCTGAGCATCGTTTCATGTGTCTGTTGGCCATCTGGATGTCCTCTTTGGAGAAATGTCTGTTTATGTCTTCTGCCCATTTTTTCCACTGGATTATTCATTTTTCGGGTGTGGAGTTTGATGAGTTCCTTATATATTTTGGATGCTAGCCCTTTATCTGATATGTCATTTGCAACTATCTTTTCCCATTCCGTCGGTTGCCTATTATTTTTTGTGGATTGTTTCCTTTGCCGTGCAGTAGCTTTTAATCTTGATGAGGTCCCAGTAGTTCATTTTTGCTCTTGATTCCCGTGCCTTGGGTGATGTGTCAAGTAAGAAATTGCTGCGGTTGAGGTCAAGGAGGTTGTTTCTGGCTTTCTCCTCTAGGGTTTTGATGGTTTGCTGTCTCACGTTCAGGTCCTTTATCCATTTTGAATTTATTTTTGTGTATGATGTGAGAAAATGATCTAGTTCCATTCTTCTGCATGTTGCTGTCCAGTTCTCCCAGCACCATCTGTTAAAGAGACTATCTTTTTTCCATTGGATGCTCTTCCCTGCTTTGTCAAAGATTCGTTGGCTATAGGTTTGTAGGTCCAATTCTGAGGTCTCCATTCTATTCCACTGGTCTGTGTGTCTGTTTTTGTGCCAATACCATACTGTCTTGATGATGACAGCTTTGTAGTAGAGGCTAAAGTCTGGGATGGTGATTTCTCCCGTTTTGCTTTTCTTCTTCAATATTACTTTGGGTATTCAGGGTCTGTTTTTTGTGGTTCCATACAAATTTTAGGATAGTTTGTTCTAGTTTTGAAAAGAATCCTGGTGCAATTTTAATTGGATTTGCATTGAATGTGTAGATTGCTTTGGGTATTAATGACATTTTAACAATATTTATTCTTCCGACCAATGAGTATGGAATGTTTTTCCATTTCTTTGTGTCTTCTCCAATTTCCTTTATAAGTTTTCTATAGTTTTCATCATACAGATCTCTTATATCTTTGGTTAGGTTTATTCCTAGGTATTTTATGTTTTTTTGTGCAATTGTGAACGGGATCAGTTTCTTGATTTCTCTTTCTTGGTGTATAAAAATGCAACCAAAAAAACAATGCAACCGATTTCTGTATGCTGATTTTGTATCCTGCAACATTGCTGAATTCATGGATCAGTTCTAGTAGGCTTCTGGTGGAGTCTGTTGGGTTTTCTATGTAGTGTATCATGTCATCTGCGAAAAGTGAAAGTTTGACTTCTTCTTTACCAATTCTGGTGCTTTGATTTCCTTTTGTTGTCTGATGGCTGATGCCAGGATTTCTAACACTATGTTAAACAACAGTGGTGAGAGTGGACATCCCTGTCATGTTCCTGATCTCAGGGGGAAAGCTCTCAGTTTTTCTCCATTGAGGATGATGTTAGCTGAGGGCTTGGCTTCCTATAGATGGCTTTTATGATGTTTAGTAAGTTCCTTGTATCCCGACTTTCTCGAGGTCTTTATTAAGAAGTGATGCTGTATCTTGTCGAATGCTTTTTCTGCATCTATCAACAGGATCATATGGCTTGTATCTTTTCTTTTGTTGATGTGATGTATCACATTGATTGATTTGCAAATATTGAACCAGCCCTATAACCCAGGAATGAATCCCACTTGGTCATGGTGGATAATTCTTTTTTATGTGTTGTTGGATTCGATTTGCAAGTATCTTGTTGAGGATTTTTGCATCCGTAGTCATCAAGGATATTGGCCTGTAGTTTTCCTTTTTTGCTAGGTCTCTGTCTGGCTTGGGAATCAAAGTGATACTGGTTTCATAAAGTGAGTCCAGAAGTTTTCCTTCGATTTCTATT
>NW_024081761.1:528927-564948 GCF_003009895.1 Hyaena hyaena | reverse complement strand
CTCTCTCAGTGGATTCTGCGTCTTTTTTCTCCCAATCTCTCAGGTTTTGTAAGGTTTCCAATGTCTTCGGATCTTTTCTGTGTGATGTATGGGCGCGAGTGCAAGTACGGAGCTCCTTACTTCTCCGCCATCTTGCCCTCTTCAGTGTAGGGTTTTTGAATCATTATTCATATAGCACTAGTTGGTAGCATCCTATTCAGTGCATCATCGTCCAGTTTTGGTGTCAGTGTTATGTCAGCTTTATCACCTTTCTCTAAACTGTGGAACAGTTTATAATAGATTGGAATTATTTGCTTATTGGTTTGAAAGAACTGACCTGTGACTTGTATAGCCTTAGTACTATTTGGGGGAAGTTGCCCGGACTGAGACAAAGGCTGAGAGGAGCATTAATATACCAGTCAGGACTTTGGCCCCACACTCCAGTATAATCCACAGTTGAGGTACTAGAGTACTTGGAGAATTCTCACGTAGGCCAGGTTGATCTGTATGTCCTCATAGAAAGCAGGCTGGGGCACCTGGGTGGCTCAGTTGGTTAAGTGTCTGACTCAATTTCGGCTTAGGTCATGATCTTGTGTTTCATGAGTTCGAGCCCTGTGCCGGGCTCTACACTGACAACATGGAGCCTGCTTGAGATCCTCTCTCCCTCCCTCTCTCTCTCTGTGTCTCCCATACTTGCGCTCTCCTTCTTTCTCTCTCAAAATAAATAAATAATGAAAGAAAGAGAGAAAGAGAGAGAGAGAGAGAGAGAAAGAAAGAAAGAAAGAAAGCAAGCAAGCAAGCAAGCGGGCTTAAATGCCCACTTAGCCTCTTCCTCTTGAACCTACCCAAGAATCTGGAATTTGATATATCTCTGATAAGGAAAGTCTACACTAGAGCCATGTAGTTGCTGAGAAAATAACAGAACAAAAACAGGAGAATCAGAATTTGATGTGATGCTCAGAAAACCTACTCTTAACCCTTTTAGACTCAGGCTCAACCCCAGAATTTTGATTCAGCCTCAGGTAAGGCCTGGGGTTTTACACTGAGAACAAATTCTCAGGTGGTACTGCTGGCCCAGGGATCACACTTTGAGAAACACTGTCTTAAGATACAGTTTATAAAGGAAGCAACAACAGCAACAATGACAACAACAGCAGCAGCAGCAACAGAATACGTGCTTCATTATGTCTCTTCATTTTCCAGTTTTTTAAATAATAATTCAGTTCCCTAGCAGCTTCCAAAGGACTGGTGATTTTTATTTTCAATTCAATATTTTCAATATTGCTTCTGACATATTGAATGTGTCTCAGTTACTTGCAGATATTTGTTTTCTTCTTGGAGCTCAAGTTGTGTCATGTTTGACCTATGAAGGCCTCTTCGCGTTGGCTCCATGTTTTTTACATGACCCATTTTATTTTTTTTATTTTTTTTAATGCTTGAAAAAAATATATGTATATATTTTTACAAATAGTATTGTCAAATTAGTTTCCACATAACACTCAGTGCTCATCCCCATAAGTGGTACATGACCCATTTTAACAATCTTCAAGAGTTTCCTTGTTCTTGGGTACCAACGAAATGCTGCAGGCTCAGGGCGCCTGGGTGGCTCAGTTAGTTAAGCATCCAACTTTGGCTCAGGTCATGATCTCACGGTTCGTGGGTTTGAGCCCCGCGTCAGGCTCTGTGCTGGCAGCTCAGAGCCTGGAGCCTGTTTCAGTCTATGACTCCCTCTCTCTCTGACCCTCTCCTGCTCATGCTCTCTCTCTCTCTCTCTCTCTCAGAAATAAACATTTAAAAAAATTTAAAAAAATTTTTAAAAATGCTGCAGGCTCATCTTATAAATTTCATACCACAAATTTTAATTTAGCCATTTATCCAGAGTCTTGGTTGCTTTTAAAGTGCATCTGTATTTTTTTTAACTTGAGAGAGAGAGAGAGAGAAAGAGAGAGAGAGAGAGAGAGAGAGAAAGAGAGACATATTAAGCAGGCTCCACAGTCAGCACAGAGTCCAACATGGGGCCAATCCCATGACCTGGGCCAAAACCAGGAGTTGGATGCTCAACTGACTGCCATCCAGGTGCCCCATATTTAATAATTTTTTAAATTAAAGAAGTATATTCTCATTACAGAACGTGTAGAAGTAGCATAATAGTGTAAAGAAGCAGAGAAAACAATCCTACCATTTTAAAGGAGCTACTGATAGCATTTTAATCTGTTCCTTCCCAGATATTTGGCGTTGAGGTTCTACGTAGCTGAAATCACATTATGTATATAAATTAATATCTGCATTTTTTTATTTAAAAAAGAACATTCATGAAAATTTTTTTATATCATTAAAAACTTTCACAAATATCATTTTAATCACAGTACCATGTCCCAGTCTATTTACCATAACTTCCCCAATCATTCTCTGAATATTGGACATCTGACTATTCTTATAAATTATGCTTCCAAGGACAGCTGTATGCTTAAATCTTTGATCCCATTTTATATTGTTTCCTGAGCATCTATTCCAAAAGTAGAATTCATAGATCAGAGCATATGAACGTATTTAAAGGTCTTGAAACCTATTACCAAATAGCCATCCAGAAACCATTATACTACACCCTTGCCAGCTTTGCACATTCTCATTTTAAAATCTTCAGTGTGGTGGGTGAAAAATTAGTATCATCATTGTCATTTGAATGTTTATTCTAAATAATTAACACTTGATCTGTTGGGATACTGCAGATAATTCCTCTGGTTCATCATTTGTCTTTCCGTGTTGGATTAGTTTTTGATACACAGAAACCTTCCAGACTCATCTGCTAATATCTTCTTTCAAAACTTCTTCCATTGGATTTATAATGTCTACATTGATAACAGAAATAAAAGGGAAGTTTCTATCCATTTTATATAAATTAGAGCACATATGTTCTATAAAGCAAGAAATAAGAGCAAAAGAGATTTGCCAGTTGGCCATGTGGTCACATATGAAAGGAGACCCCGGCTTTACATGGTAATCTGCGTGTGGCAGGCTCTTCCCAGCTCTGCCCCTCTGTGCGGGGCAATTGAGTCTCCCATATTTGGAGGGACAGTCTTTGTTGAGACGGTCACTGCTAAAAACCAGTTGTGATTTAATAATCCGCACGGGCTAACACTCGTCAAAATGTCTCAACCAGAGCCCTGTGATGGGACTAGGGACAACAAAGTCTTCCTCTGGCCACTCTGCCAGAGCCTGGCTGTTTTCTGTCAGAAAAACAGGCTGAGCTATAGTAACAGAAGGGAAGGATGAGGTCATCTCAGTATAGGAGCATGGGGTGGGGTGGTGACCCTTCCTTCTCTCTGCCTGTGTCGGGTCCCCCCCACCCCCCTGGCCTCCTACAACTCTCTCTCTCACTAAGGCATTCGGGACCATTCTTGCATCCTCCCTCTGCACTCGGGAAACTCCCTTCATGCTTTAGGATTAAGAGGTTCATCCTCTGCATTTTGCAGACTCCAATAGCATCTCCAGTTTCTCTCCTGTGCTCCTTACAGTTTACTTCTCAATTCATTGCTAGATTGGGAGAGGTGAGGTGAGGCTTAACTTTAATTTCCTAAAGAGGAAACTGAAAACCAGTTGTTGGGGCTTTTTTGTTTCTTTATTTTTTTTTACTGTTTAACCAAGTATATAACCACATTTCAAGTGATTTTTATTTTTGTTAAAGACACTACAGTTTAATATATGCCAAGAGGGAAATAAATTGTATCAATATGACTCTGGGCCTTGCTCATCTTGGAACAGTAAACCTCCCCGTTATTGTGTTAAAGAGCATTTGGCAATCTCTGAGCCTGGCCTGCTTTGCAGAAGGATCCACACTAGCACTAACAGGTCTGGCTCTGCAGGCTGGGTGCTGCCTGCTCCAATTAATTTGAGAGTAAGTTCATCTCACCTCAAAATGGCATGCTCCCCACCTGCCACCAAGATAAATTATGTTCCTTCTGGAGTGTCAGTCTCCATATTTGCATTGGCTCATCTACTACTTGTATTTTTCAGAACATATTTACACACAGTCACAGGTTTGAGAGGAGAAATAGAAGTCCGATATTGTTTATATTAGTAGGTAACAATAGAGGTAGAAAGTTTGGCTTTCCAGCAGTCTTATGTTTCTACGGATGGAAGGAGCAGTTGGGAAGATTTCCCTCATTGTGAGCAAAACATGGGAATGATTATTTACTTAAATGTATGGAACAGTAGACTCACTCTGCCATGGGACTAGGTTTAAAAGGGCATTTGTCCTCTTTATGTAGCTAAGCAAATGCTGAGCTCAGGGAAAGATGTGAGATAATTTGCACACGGGGATTTGATGATAGGAAAGCTCTTAGGGTCCATCTGCATGGCAAACGTGAGGCCCAGAGCTGAAAATGATACCAAAGGCCCCAAAGAGGAGCTGTCTGTGGGTGAGTCTGGGTGGCCTAGGGTGCAACACTTGGGGCCTTGAGTGGGTTTAAGAGCTTTGCTTCAAAATGTGGTCGAGGTGGGCAAAGGCAACAGGTTTGGTCACCCCAGCGAACTTTGGGGGAAAAGCCTACGCATGTATTTTTGTCCTGAGCAGGTTATAAACTTGGAATCCAAGGATGAGGTGGTGCTGTGGCAGCGAAGGATCTTTGTGGAGATAGTTGCTGCAGCTGTAGACAAGCATCCTCTGATCTGATGAAACCTGTGCTCAAACATTATGAGGTGGCCGTGGGAACAATGCAGGATATGGGATGAATGTGCTTTCCTTCTTCAGATATTTCTGAAAGGAAGATTGGTTCCTTCTAACTGAGCAAGCCCCTACTGCTCTCGCATATTTGGGCATGATGGTGGCTTCAAGGGGGAGAAACTAGATTGCTCAGAGTTGCCAGAAATCTTGGATTCTGTTTTTCCTTTCCCTATTTCTAATCTATCAATAATCCTTAATGATTCTACCTCCAAAATCTAAATGAATCCACTTCTATACTGCTAGTTTGAGCCACTGGCTTTGCTTTCCTGGTTTACTAGCCTCCTAACCTGTTTTACCTCCCACGCCAATAGAATCCACTCTCTGCATAGAGTAAACATTTTTTTAACCTGTTTTTTTAATGCTTATTTATTCTTGAGAGAGTGCAAGTGGGGGAGGGGCAGAGAGAGAGAAGGACAAAGGATCCAAAGCAGGCTCTGCACTGACAGCAGAGAGCCTGACCTGAGGCTCAAACTCATGAACTGTGAGATCACCACCCTAGCCGAAGTTGGATGCTTAACTGACTGAGCTACCCAGGTGTCTGTGCACAGAGTAAACTTTTGAAAATAGAAATCAGTCTTGCAATTCTTCTGCTAAAACACTCCAATGGCTTAACCGCTTGCTTGTAATAAAATCAGATCTCCCTAGGGGCGCTTGGGTGGCTCAGTCGGTTCAGCATCCAACTTCAGCTCAGGTCATGATCTCACGGTTTGTGGGTTTGAGCCCCGCGTCGGGCTCTGTGCTGACAGCTCAGAGCCTGGAGCCTACTTCAGATTCTGTGTCTCACTCTCTCTGATCCTCCCCTGCTCACACTGTCTCTGTCTCTCTCTCAAAAATAAACAAAACATTAAAAAAAATTTTAAATCAGATCTCCCTATACTGGCCCACAGCCCCTCCAAGTTCTGACCCCCTCTCTCATCTCCTCTCTCACTGTTCTTCCTCTGCTCATTGCACCCCAGCCATGTGACTTTCTGTTTCTGGAATAGGATGTTTATTGCCGCCTCAGGGCCTGGGCACCAGATATTGCCTTTGGCTGTGTTGCACTTTCCCTGACTCCTTAGCTTCCCTGTCACAGAATCAGGGGCCCTTTCTTGGGGTCCTTTCTTGTCCAAGGCCCTTACCTTGGACACCCAAGGTTAGGTAACCCCCACTCTCATCACTGGGATATTTTCAAGCTAGCATTTATCAACACCTAAGAGTTTCTTAGCTATTTTTATCTACCTAGCTATCTGTCTGTCATCTCTCTAATCCAAGCTAGCTACTAGTTTATGGTCTTGTTTTGGGGGTGGGGAGGGTGTGGTGACAGATGAATGAATAATTGAATGAGTAGCCAGCTATGGACTTATTCCTTTATTATCTCTTCCAAGTTATTATCTCTTCCAACTCCCAAGTTCCGTGGGAGCAAGAATTTTGAATGGATCCTTAGCTCCTAAAACAATGCCTAGTACATAGTAGTCATTCAATAAATGTTTGTTGAATGAATGAAAGGGCCAATGTGAATAACTGAAAAGTAAAGGAGGTGTGCTCATCTTGATTCCTGGAAAGTATGAAATGCAGCTCACCTGTAACACATTTGAGGGCCTTCCAGGAGACAGGTGATGTGCAAAGCACTTTTTCAGGGCTTCATTTACTACTTACAACAAACTTCTGAGGTACATACTGTATTATTTCCATTTTGTAGGTAGAGAAACTGAGGCTCAGAGAGATGAGGTAACTGGTATTTTAGTCAAACGGTTATCTGATCATCCGATACTCTCTAGTAAGCTGGTAATAAATGGTTTCATTTCAGTAACATATGCTTATGGCAGTCACAATTTTTTATGTAAGATTTTTCACCTCTGAGAATAAAAGAAATAATGGTAGCACTGATAACAGTAATTGGTAAAAAGCATCCTTTCTTGCTTGTTTTCTGTTCATGTGGGGAGTTTTCCCTTATGGCAGAAACAGTTATCAGCAAATGATCAGATTATAAATGATCCAAAATGGGGACAAGGTTTTGTGTGTTTTGTTTTAGTATATGGGCTGCCGAGAGCACAGCTCTGTCTGTTTTGTTACAGAGTGTCTTCAGCTTGCGGGAAAGGAAGAGATGGAGTAAAATAATCTTGTATTAAAGGGTATGTGAAAGAGACCTAAACTAATTAGTAGTCTCTTCCTCTCGTGAAGAGGAAAACACTCTGCTGTTTCCTTTGGAAAGTACAGGCTTCTTTTGGAGGCAGAAGTTTTTTCCTAACTCCATGGGGTACCTGGCTCCCAGTAGCAGCCTGCTTTGCAAGGTGGCCCCCACTTCCAGCTCTAAGTAGGCCTGGCATTTGTCTCTTTGTGTCTATCCCCCTGGGCTCTGTGACAGACAGATGGAGCTTGATTCTAAACTGACCTGCTGAGCTTGGGTATGATGTTTTCAGACATGAAATCTTGATTAACGGCAAATGTTAATTGAAGCAATAAATTATTAAAGTGTTTTTCCATAAATGATAAATGGTGTTGTTGGCTGTTTTGCCTCTTGTGACATCATAAAACTTTCCAAGAAGTTGCTAGCTTTGCCCTAGGAAAACCGGAAGAGGTAGCTGTATTTGATGGCATTTGTGATGACCTGCTTTATGGTCTAACGACAGGCCTGGCTGGGGATGACACCATCTTCTCTCCTCTCCTCTCCTTGCATCAATCACCTCAAACAAGCGGTTCTTCTTTCCCTTAAATGTAGAACTGTCACCAAATGATCTCATCTAGCCTTCTAGCTTCAGTTCCCAGTCTCTAACTCAAATTCAGATTTTCCCCTGAACTCCTGACTTATAAACCCAGTTATTACTGGACAACTCTGCCGGAGGTCCCATGAGATCTCAAACTTGTACTCATTCATTTAACAAAAACTTATCAAGCACCTATCATATGTCCCCAGTGCCACTATGTTGTAGGCACCAGGGAAACAATAATCAACAAAATAGGTACAGCTCCTCCTGGACCCCATTTTAAAGTGGGGAGGGGAGGAGGCAGACAGCCTAAGGCAGGGAAAGGGGAGCAGGAGGGCTGTGCATTGCAGGTGGTGGCAGTGATAGGGATTTCAAGAAGGTGCCCAGGGGATGCCCAGATGGCTTTTGAATAGAGACGCAGAAGAAATTCTAGATGGAGCTCAGATTTAAGCACAAAGAAATTAAACCACAAAATATCCCCAAGTCTGTCTTTTCAAATTTTCCCCTTGTCCTATCCTCACAATCTTGCAGAATGTGGCATCCAATCACTAGAGTAAAATGCATGAAGTCATATTCCTCTCCAACGTCTACATTTGGGGGAGAAAGCATCCTCTCACCCATCCTGAATTCCTGCCAGTACCAAGTGGGAACTTAAGCCACATGGAGGTATTAGATAGAATCCCTGCCACGTGTCTGCCTCTCACTGGCTCCTTCCCGTGGGAGGAGTGATGGATCTAATAGGCCAGATGGAGAGAGTCTCTCATCTACCTGTCCTATTTCTCTAGTGGTCTCTGGAAGCACTTCTTCAACTTTAATGTGTGTACGAGACAGCTGGGGCATCTCCCTCACATGCAGACCTTGACCCAGGCTGTCTTTGCTGGGGCCTGAGATTCTGCCTTTCTATTAAACTCTCAGGTAATGCCTATGCTGCTGGTCTGCGGACCATACTCTGGGTAAAAAGGGTCTTCAAGGTATGAGAAGGCTTCAGTCCTTCTTGCTAAGTACCTTCTCAGCAGCTTCAAGTGTCCTCACCTGTAAGGCCTAATAAATAGGCATGAGAGCCCATCTTCACTTAAAATCCAAGTCAAATCCACCAATCCATATTTATCAGATTAAAGCTTATATGTTGATTTCTATTTGACACCTGTCAATTCCTCAACTGCTTCAGAAGTCAGTAGAGAGAAGAGGAGAGTAGTGTTATCATTTCCATTTTACAGATGGGAAAATGGAGCCCTAATGAAGTTAAGCAACTGATATCAAGCCAATCGTGGAGAAGGTGCAAACTCAGATTTGAAGCCTATTGAATCGACCCTAGCATTTACCCTGTTACCTGTTATTTTATACTGCCTCCCTTGAAACTGCTCTCCCCCATGTGATCTGGTTCCTCTTTACTGGTGATTTGGGCCCTGTAGTATATGATACGGCAGTCACTGTCCCGTTTTCCACACCAGTTTTCCTTATCCCTTTTTGCTTCTTGGCCATCTTTTTACCTATCAATATACAGATAAAGGTCTGTCTTCTTTATGAAGTTTTTCGTTGATGCTTCAGCAAGAAATAATTCCTATTTGTCTCTTAGTTTACTGTGTACAGAATTCCATAGATATTGCATTCATGTATTACATGCCAATTTTCTCTACTATTTGAAAAGATAGGAAGAGTGTTTGATTCATCTTTTCTTCCCAACACTCTCCTCAGGGCTTGCACTTATTAAGTCCTAAATATATACTGAATCAATGTTTAATGCCTGTGTTGGAGCTAAGTGGCTGAATGCTTCTGTGCTCAGTCTTCCTTTTTCTGTCTCCTCCCCATCAGTCCTTTGCATTTTCTTTGAAGTGCCCATTTCTTTTGCCACATGAACAGAAATAGAGAGGGCAGGGGCAACATCTTACTATGTTGGAGACCTGCTCATCACTTGGCGAGGACCTTGCACAAACTCGTAGCAAAATAAAAGTTTGGTGATAAAATATTTTTGTATCCTGAGAACAGCAAAATACAACCTTTCACTCAAAGTTAAAAGAACCAGCTATTCCATTAATGAGTATGTAGGCTTGGGCTAGTTATCTAAATTATCCGAAGTTAGCTATCCTCATCTGGGAGATGGTGGGGTTGACATCTACATCACAGTATTTTGAATGATCAAATGAAATTGTGCATCTTTAAAATTTTTTTAAATGTTTATTTTTGAGGGAGAGACAGAATGCGAGCTGGAGAGGGGCAGAGAGATAGGGAGACACAGAATGTGAAGCAGGCTCTGGGCTCTGAGTTGTCAGCACAGAGCCTGACATGGAGCTTGAACTCAAGAACTGCAAGATCATGACCTAAGCCAACGTTGGACACTCAGCTGCCTGAGCCACCCAGGTGCCCCTGAAATAGTGCATCTTTAAGAACAGGAGGGACTCAATCCCCTACCTTCCTTTAACCATTCTTGCTGCCAGCATGAGATGTAACCTCTCATCATACTTGCTTCTTTCTACTTCCCGTCACTCCCTCTTTTGTCCATTTGATGCATACTGCCATGGTTTTCTCCCTAAACACAATATTTATCCTAATGCTCTTCTGCTTTAAGATCCTATCACTAACAAGATAAAATCCAAGCAGCCTTATTCCAAGGTGCCCCTTCTGCCCCCCACTGTGCCCTTGCACCAGCTCCTGCTCTAGGCAAAGTGGGAGCCTCTGCCTCCTTGAACATACAGTTTGCTTTCTTATCCTTGGGCACTTTCTCACATGGTTCCATCTACTAATTATGCCCAACTATGAAGAATCCAAATATTATCCTCAACACATAGGGTAGGTCTTAATTTCTCAGCCACCATGTATAATGTGTGCTTGCTCTTCTGACCTGTATGTCCTAATTAAGGGAACCTGTTTGGCATTTTCCTGTTGGAATGGTATGCCTTTTCTATTGTTTGGAAAGGCCCTTTTAATCTTGCCTCACCATTTCCCTCTTCTACCAGATGGCAAAGTCCTTGTGCACAGGGACTTGTCTTGTCGCCTGCATATCTTTATATTCCAGCTGCTGCCTAACATGCAACCTATTGTTTGTTCAGCCCTGTATTGAGTGGTTTGCTCTGTGCTAGGCACTCAGTATATAAAAATAAACATCAAGACCTGGCAGATTTTTTAACCTAACTTATGGAGAAACAGGTGGGAGATAGCGAGTGTGGTAGACAAAAATGTCCATGATTCTAACTCCCTTCTTCAAAAGGTGAAGCATATTCCCTTGTCCCTTGAATCTGGCTGCTCTTGTGATGTACTTTTCCAATAGAATGTCGCAGAAGTGATCATATGAGCTTTGCAGCATGTACTCTTCTTCTTTTGGGATATTGCAACCAGGAGCCACTAACGAAAGCAGATACATCAAAGTATGGCCCGCCGGGTGCTATGGAGCATGACATGAATTGCCTTACTGAGCTTCAATTTTCTTCCACCTAGAGAGCCTTGCTTTTTGCAAAGGCTGAAAAGGTGAAAGTGATATTTTCTAGACTCCCTTTCAGCTAGGTTTCTGGATAAATTATATTCTGCCAATTTGATGCATGCATATATGATTTGGAAGGGCAAATTCTTGCCTGTTTGGCTGTTTTCTGTTGGCAAGCAAGGTCTTAGGGACTGTGAGTATTCCGCTGCAGCATCCCAACATCCAGTTACCAACTTTGTGGCTGCCAGGTGGCAATTTCAATTGAAGTCATGACTGCTTTCCAACTCTGAGCTGCTGATCCCTGGAACATAGGTATGGGGTATTTTCTTGTGCTAAGATGACTTCCATAGTGTTTTGAGAGTCATTTCAGGAGGCCCATCTAGAACCCTTGCAACAGTTTTGTAAGCCTCTAATTCTCTGTATTAATTCTCAGTCAGCCTAAAGTACTTAGGGTGGTTTTTGTTTCCTGCGCTGAACATTTACAGATGGTATAAAAAGTATATAAACAAAGTAATGAGAATCTAGCCAAGTGCATGACTAATTCTGCTTGGGAGATTTGAAGAAATTTCCATGCAGGAAGTGCTAATATTATGTATCTTGAAGGATGAGTAGTAATAATCATTCAAAAGGCTGCAAAGGGTAGAAAGGGCAGTGTAGGCATTGAAAAAAGATTGTGTAGAAGCACAGAGGTATTAAAGATAATGGTGTTCAGGGAATGAGAAGACCTTTGAATTTCTACTGCCATTTTAGCCCACTTCCTAGTACATTCTTTTTTTCCTAATTTTTAAATATTTTATTTATTATTTTTGAGAGAGAGACAGAGCGTGAACAGGGCAAGGGCAGAGAGAGAGGGAGACCCAGAATCTGAAGCAGGATCCAGGCTCTGAGGTATCAGCACAGAACCCGATGTGGGGCTCAAACTCATGAACCGGGAGATCATGACCTGAGCGAAGTCAGACACTTAACCGACTAAGCCACCTAGGTGCCCCTCTAGTAAATTCTTTTAATAATGCAATTATACCTCAGTTAGTGTTTTCCTATAGAGTTCCAGTTCTTCATAGCATTTTTAATGTCATAAGTACCAATATGTTTGTGTGTGTGTGTATAATTAGTATATATCTTTCTCAAGTTCAATCAGTCAGTAGAGTAGAGAGATATATGAGGGAGAAGTATAATAAGGTTATTAAGTTATGGGCTTAGGAATCAGATTGCCTTGATATTAACCACTCTTTCCATTTCCTCCCCCATAAAAATTTGGGATAATAATGCCTCATCAAATAACTGTTTGGAGGATTAGCATTAGCACATGTAAAATGCTTAGAACATAGTAGACGTGGAGAAAGTCCTCAATAATGTTCATATGGTAATTGCTTATTCTTATGGTTGTACTCTCTGAGCCAGTGAGTGCTAGTGGGCTAGCTTCTGCTCTTTCCAGTTGGAATGACCTTCACAAGTCTCTTTGTTTGCTCTTCTGTGGTAGTTTTTTTGACTGTTATTAACTTTTTTTGAGAAGTATTTTGACCCTTTCTGGTTATTAAAATTATATGCCAAGAGAGTGCTTATAGTGCCACAAAATTGCCAGGAAAGATTTTCATGCTGGTTAAAATGCAATGTTTGTGATGGTTGAAAACACTTGATGTAATGGGCAAGGTAACAGAAGATAAATATCAGTAGAAATTGGTGCAAATCCTTTGACATTTTACAGAGTATTGTTGTAAACAGTGCTGCAGACAGACACTTGTTTGACAGACTTAGAGGGAACTATGGAGGTGGCATTGAGACTCTGCTAAAATAACTCGAAACTTACTTTGTTAACACTGTCACCTGCAAGAAAATATTCCCTAAACAAAAAAAAAAAAGGCATGCCTGTACCTTCTTTTTCAATCTGTGCTATATATTTGTGTTGTCCTCCTCCCATTTTTGTCACCTTCCCACATTTCTGAAGATTTGGGGGACTGGACTTTTTATTGTCTATTCCACAGCTCTCCTGCCAACTTTCAGAAAAATTGCACCTGACAAGTTTCAGCTCTCTCCAACGGCCTTTCGATAGAAATACAACATGGGGCCTTGTTATCCAGCAACCTTGACCTTCTCTTTACATTAGGAGCCTCCACATTAGGAAACACCTTCAGTCCACCACAGGGGAGGCCTTCAGTCCCACCCATATACCCCTTGGGTCTGCCTCTACCCTAGAGAACTTGACCTCTAGTTTTCATAGCTTATCCTTAAATTTGTTCCATCACACTATACTTTTATAAACGTATACAATTTTTTCCTATTCTAAAGCAAAACCAAATCCTTCACTTTATCTTTGTTAGTAACCCAACTACTTCTTTACATTCTTTCTTTTAACAACATTTACTTAAGCAGCTACTGTGTGTGTTCTAGGCTCTTGGATTGAGAACAGGAAGATACCATCTTCCCAGGGAGCATTCAGTGTGATGGAAGACACAAAGGAATAACACATAAAACAGCAGGTGATTCAAGCTATGATATAAGCAACTGTAGAATTCTGTAGGCAAATGCAGCAGAGACATAGAACCATGACTTCCTTGGGGAGAAAAACTGAAGTTAATTTTTATTAATGATCTAAGGTAATATCCAACTTCATTCTTTTGCATGTGGTTATCCAGTTTCCCAGAACTCTGTGTTGAAAAAAATGATTCCCATTGGATGGTGTTGACACCCTTGTCATAAATTAGTTAACCATAGACATAGAGGCTTGTTCCTAGACTGTCTGTTCCATTACATTGATCTATATATCTGTCCTTATGCCAGTACCATGACTGATTACTGTTGCTTTGTGTAAGTTGTGAAGTCAGAGAGTGAGTATTTGGGGCTCCTGGGTGGCTTAGTCGGTTAAGCGTCCAACTTTCGCTTAGGTCATGATCTCGCGGTTCGTGGGTTCGAGCCCCGTGTCGGGCTCTGTGCTGACTGCCAGCTCAGAGCCTGGAGCCTGTTTCAGTCTGTGACTCCCTCTCTCTCTGACCCTCCCTTGCTCACGCTGTCTCTCTCTCTCAGAAGTAAATAAAACATTAAAAAAAATTAAAAAAAAAAAGTGAGTGTTCTTACTTGGTTCATCTTTCCCAAGGTTGTTTTGACTGTCTGAAAAGGCCACATACTGTATGATTCCATTTATATGACATTCTGGAAAAGGCAAAACTAAAACAGATAGCAAGGAGAGCATTGGTTGCCAGAGGTTTAGGATGGAGGAAGGGGGAAACTCAGAGGATTTTTCCAGGGTGATTAAACTATTCTATATGACAGTGCGATTGTGTATATATGACACTATGCAGTTTTCAAAACCCATAAAACTTTAGAGCAATAGAGTGAATCCTTAATGGATGAAGATTTTTAAGTCATTTGGAGGTCGGAGATCTCAGGATAGAAGGCAGACTTTAGCAAGAGAATCTAATTGTTTTACAGTTGCATTACCAAAGTGTACATGGAGGCTCATGATATTCTCCTTATTTTGTGAATTTTAGAACATTTTCATTACTCTTTGTAAGGGTGAGTGAAACGCCAAAATATATGTCTGGATCCATGCGGGCACATACATATAAAGTCTGGGGTATTGCAGGTTGCAGTCACTCAGTCACTGGAAAGTAGATGCTCAGATGGAATTTACCATGCAGGTCATTTATTAAGGAGTGTCCTTGGAATCCATACCTGTCGAAGAGAGGTGAAGACGAAGCAGGAATGTGTAGAGGAATAAGTCAAGCTGCAGTACAGGTCCAACTTCAGGTGGAGCTCAGGAGCTAGAGTGGCCTTTTAGAGTTGTCTCAATATGGGTCTAGCTGACCAGGCCTTTATACTCCTGCATTAGTGAGTCACTGGATATAGGACAGCCCTGGAAGGGGTGCACCATCAGGCAAGTCAGCTCTCTTCAAGCCCTGATGGGTCTGACAGCTAAAGGCTGTCTACTGAAAGCATCTCAAGCAGCTGGTGCAATGAATCTTTCCTTGAAATGGGATCTGAGCAATGGGTGCAGCATTGGGTCCACCACAGGTGGGAACCAGATCACACAGATATGAGAGGTCAGGGTGAGCCAGAATCTATTCAGGGGAACCTAAATGTCAAGAGAGGAGTAATAGCATGAGTCTAAGATCAGGCAGGTTTCTAGAGTTCAGGGAGGTGTCAGGAGTATGGGTCATGTCATAAAAAAGTCGGAGGAAAGGAATAATAGGAAAGCCAAAGAGGCAAGCAAGAAAGCTTCACAAAGCCTCAGAAGGAGAGGGCTTTGAAACTGTATCCAATTTATGACCTAAAAAGATTTTCTCACCCAAAAGGTTGAGAGCCAGCAGCTGACTGTTGCAATGGGAAAGAGGAAGGAAGGAGTAGTAACTAAGTGCTCTGAATGATGTATACTTAGAGTTCCACAACTTGGAGAGAGGTCTGTGCTCATCCTGCTTAGTGACGCTTCACCATTGCCTCACTGGTGGGAAAAAATGCTTTCATTAGTGGAGAAGCCCCTGTAAATCTTTAAATCCCACTTCCAACATCAATGTTTTAACATTCATAGTCTGTTTTCTAGATTATTTCCTATTCCCAGAATTACCTTGTTGCTAAAAGTGAAGAACTCTGGTCAGATTCCTTCCTTCGTGGATACTACTAGTCATTCCATGCTGTATATTCAGCTTCTAAGGACCTGTGAGTCTTCTTACTGGATCTCTCACTCACTGCATCTCTCACTGCAACACTTTGCCTCTCACTGGCAAATGTCTCAGATAACCCCGTAGCTCTCAGCTATTGAACTAATAGGATCTGGATCTTTACCTCCTTGTGTCAAATTATCCATTTGAATTGTCTGGTCTATTGACTTGTGGGTAGCATTTCTTAATGGTAGGATATCCTTTGTACCATTGTGTTTTGCCGAATAGGATCTTGTACAAGATTAGTGAAGAAGACTTCACTTATAACACAGGGGTCTTGCATCCTTTCTAACATCATGAAATATTCCCTGTCACCTGATGATGAGGCATGGGTGTCAACTCTGCCTGACTTGGCTCTCAGTTGGAAAAACTTTATCTGGGCTACTTCTTCCAAGTATCTACACTTGGTCTTTCTGGCCATTTTGTCTAGAGTATCCTGCTTTATCTTCTAAGTGTGTGGCTCAGAAATTACTTGTATTTAAAAAACTTTTTTTAATGTTTACTTTTGAGAGAGAGAGAGAGAGTGAGCATGAGTTGGAGAGGGGTAGAGAGAGAGGACACAGAATCCGAAGCAGGCTCCAGGCTCTGAGCTGTCAGCAGAGACATAGGTGGTTTGCCAACCACTTCTTTCTTTTAATTTTTAAATTTTAACTTGTTGATTTTATGAAGGAAACATATTTTTACAGTTTTTTAAATTTATTTTTGAGAGAGAGAGAGAGAATGAGAATGAGTGTGTGAGAGAAGGACAGAGAGAGAGAGAGAGAGAGAGAGAGAATCCCAAGCAGGTTTTGCACTGTTAGCACAGAGCCCGATGCAGGGCTCCAACTCATAACCATGAGATCATGACCTGAGCCAAAATCAAGAGTTGGATACTTAGTGGACTGAGCCACCCAGGTTCCCCAAAGGAAACATATTTTAAAAGAAATATTCCAAAGAAATCCCTGCTGACTTCCTTGATTTTTCTGTTTAGTTAATAGAGATTTGTAGAAAGATACTCAGCAGAATACTTCTCTGCAGGAGTCTACCTCTGACTGGGAAGCTTTCCTACTTCACATTTTCATATCTTAAGCATATAATTCACATACATATATAGAAGCTGGCTCATTCAAACACACAGGCATTTATAGGAATAGAGTCTCCCTTACCATAGGTTGGATGTGTTGTCGTATTTCTTTCAGATTTCATGGCAGTCTTCCCCCACGGAACTGCTCTCTGTTTCCTCAGCTGTGTGACAAATAGGACCAGGGTAGAGCAGGTAATGGGGAGAATGACACATGTGCACTCCAGGCAGCAGCTCATCCAGATCTAGGTGTCAGAAGCAGTTGCAGCTGGGAATAGCCAGGAGTGTAGTATGGCTGGAGTATGGTGAGCGCCAGAAGATTGTGGGAACTGGGGTTGGGGGACTGGGACGTGGGTGGGAGCAGGAAGTGCGGGTCCTTCAGATTTTTTGAGGCCACAGTAGGCACACCGAATTAGTATCTGTGGAACGTGGGAAATTATCTGTTCTCCTTATCTCTATTCTTTTGTTTTTTGAAACATCTTTCATTTTTTTTCCCATTTTTTTTACTGTGGTAAATGCACATAAAACTTACTATCTTAACTCTTTTTAGTGTACAGGTCAGCAGTATTAAGTATATTCATGTTGTACAACCATTGTGAACTTTCATCTCCAGAATTCTTTTCATCTCGCAAAATTGAAATCTTTTATCCCATGATCCTTTCTCCGCAGCCCTTGGCAACCACCATTTTAATTTCTCTCTCTCTCTCTTTTTTTTAAATCTCCCCTTTTCCCCTGGTACAATGGGCTTCTGGTAACCACCATTATACTCTCTGTTACTAGGAGTTTGACTTTTTTTCCCTTTCTATTTCCACATATAAATGAGATCATGCAATATTTGTCTTTCTGAATCTGGCTTGTAATGCCCTCCAGTTTCATCACATTGTCACAAATAGTAGGATCTCCTTTTTAAAGACTGAAAACTATTCCATGGTGTGTGTGTGTGGGGGGTATAAGACATATATATGACACATTTTCTTTATACATTTATCTGTAAATGGACATTCAGGTTATTTACACATCTTGGCTAGTGTGAATAATGCTTCAATGAATATGGGAATACAGATATTTCTTCAAGATAGTGACTTTATTTCTTTTGCCTATATATACAGAGGTGGGGGTGCTGGAACATATGGTATTTCTGTATTTCTATTTTTGAATAACCTCTACACTGTTTTGCACAGTTTCTGCACCTGTTTACATTCCCACCAACAGTGCACAAGGGATCCCTTTCTTCCACATACTTGCCAGTGTTTGTTATCTCTTGTCTTTTTTTTTGGTTTATTTTTTAAATTTATTTTGAGAGAGAGAGGGAGAGAGAATGAACACATGGGCACACGGGGAGGAGGAACAGAGGGAGAGAATCAGAAGCGGGCTTGGGAGCCACCAGCAGAGTGCCCCACAAGGGGTCTCAAACCCACCAACTGTGAGCTCTTGACCTGGGCCTAAATCAAGAGTTGGATGCTCAACTGATTGAGCCACCCAGATGTCCACCCCCTTTTTAGAATCTCTTTGTTAACGGTGGGAGAATGTGTTGTGTGAATGGGGGTCTCGATCTTTAGATTCCCCATGAGAAGATTTATGTAGGGATCCCCACTCTAATAAAAGACAGCCGGAAGCCAAGTAGCAAGCACAAAGCAGTTTATTAAAACCAAAATATACTTTCATGGTGGGAGAGCAGGCAGGTTCTGCGAGGTGGACTGGGCCCTAGGTTGTTTTGGGATTGGATATTTACTGCCTCTCTCTGGGCTGGGAGATGCTATGACTGCTGTGGGGAGGTTTCTAATGGAGGCTGCTTCCAGTGATTTGGGGAATTCCTCCCAAAGGTTGGGAGGGGGAGTTTTGGACCCTACAAAGTTTGTATGAACAGACAGCAGGAACAGTCAAGGAGGCTTTCTCCCCAGGAGCAGCCCTGCCTGCAATGCAAATATATTCTAATGAGTCTAGGAGTTAGCCTGGGGCCAAGGTGGAATAGTACAGCATGTGTTCTGTGCTTATGGCTCTTGGTTGTCAGCCCCAGGACCTTGGAAGCCACAAGGTCAGGATGTTGTACCCCTGAGATATTAATTTTTAATGTGTAGCCTATTTATTACTGTCTTTGCCTCCAGCTCCTGTCTCTATCATCCACCCCCTTAAAGACTTGGGACTCTGCCTAGGGGCATTCCTTCTACTTCTACTGCTCATATCTAGCTGTTCCCTAACATCTTGTCCTTTTAATGATGGCCATTCCATCATTAAATGGTGGTGATACCTCACTGTGATTTTGATTTACATCTCCCTGAGGTTGAGTGGTCTTCTCATGTATCTATTGGCTATTTGTATGACTTATTTAGAAAATGTCTTTTCAGGCCTTCTGCCCAATTTTTAACCCTATTATTGTTATTTTGGGGGCAGTCTTGAGTTGTAGGAGTTCCTCATATAGTTCAGGTATTAACTTCTTATCAGATATATAATTTCCAAATATTCAAGTTTCAAGTTTCATAGCATTGTGATCTGAAAGTGTGCATGGTATGATCTCAATTCTTTTATATTTATTGAGGGCTGCTTTATGTCCCAGTATGTGATCTATCTTAGAGAATGTGCCATGTGCACTTGAGAAGAAAGTGAATTCACTGGCCTCAGGATGTAGAGTTCTAAATATATCTGTCAAATCCATCTGGTCCAATGTGTCATTCAAGTCCATTGTGTCTTTAGTGATTTTGTGTCTAGTTGATCTGTCCATGCTGTAAGTGGAGTATTAAAAGTCCCCTGCCATTAGCACATTCTTATCCATAAGAGTGTTTCTGTTTGTGACTAATTGTTTTATATATTTAGGGGCTCCCATATTTGGTGTGTAGACATTCATAATTGATAGCTCTTCCTGATGGATAGACCCTGTAATTATATAAAGCCCTTCTTCATCCCTTGTTACTGCCTTTACTTTAAAGTCCAGTTTGTCTGATATAAGTATAGCTACTCCAGCTTTCTTTGACTTTCAGTAGCGTGATATATAATTCTCCATCCCCTCACTTCCAATCTGAAGGTGTCCTCAGGTCTAAATGAGTTTCTTGTAGAGAGTAAATAGATGGGTTTTGTTTTTGTATCCATTCTGCTACCCTATGTCTTTTTATTGTGGCATTTAGTCCATTTACATTCAGTGTTATTATTGCAAAAATATGGGCTTAGGGTCATTTTGTTCTTTGGAGGATTCATGCTTGTGGTGGTGTCTCTAGTACCTTGTGTTCCTTGCAACATTTCCCTCATAGAGCTCCCCTCAGGATTTCTTGTGGGGCTGGTTTAGTGGTGACATTTTCTTTCAATTTTTGTTTATTTGGGAAGACCTTTATATGTCCTTCTATCCTGAATGACAGGCTTGCTGGATAGAGGATTCTTGGCTGCTTATTTTTTCTGCTCATCATATTGAAGATTTCCTGCCATTCCTTTCTGGCCTGCCAAGTTTCAGTAGATAGGTCTGTAGCCACTCTGATAGGTCTCCCTTTGTATGTTGTGGCCCTTGTATCCCTAGCTGCCTTCAGAATTCTCTCTTTGTCCTTATATTTTGCCAGTTTCACTATGTTATATCCTGCAGAAGATGGATTCAAGTTACGTCTGAGGGGAGTTGTCTGTACCTCTTGGATTTCAATGTCTGTTTCCTTCCCCAGATTGGGGAAGTTCTCAGCTATAATTTGTTCCAGGACTCCTTCAGCGTCTTTCCCTCTCTCTTCTCTTCCTCTTCTGGAATTCCTATGATACGGATATTGTTCCGTTTGATTGTATCAATTAGTTCTCAAACTCTCCTTTTGTGTTCCTGTATCAGTTCATTTCTCTTTTTCTCAGCTTCCTCTTTTTCTATAATTATGTCTTCTAACTCACCTATTCTACTCTCTGCCTCTTCATTATGTGCATTGGACGCCTCCATTTTATTATGCATCTCATTTATAGCATTTTTAAATTCATCACAACTATTTTTAAGCTCCATGTCTTTGTAGCAATAGTTTCTCTGACGTCTTCCATGCCTTTTTCAAGCCCAACGATTAATTTTATGACGATTGCTCTAAATTCTTATTCAGTTATGTTGCTTGTATCTGTTTTGAGCAGTTATTTAGCTGTCATTTCTTCCTGGAATTCCTTTAGAGGAGAGGTCTTCTGTTTCGTCATTTTGGCTAGCTTTCTATCTCTTGTTAGTTTTAAAAGCCTGTTATGCACTCTGCGCCTGCAAGTATTCCTGTGTTAAAGAAGTCTCTTTGACTGTCCTGGAAGTGTGCTTTGAACGGTGTCTCTTGGGCTCTTTTGTTGAGACTTTAGTTATTTTATTTCCCTACTGGTAGTGGTATTTGGGACTCTCCACCATGTGTATTTTGGCTTGTTTCTTGAGGTATCCCTGGAAAAGAAAACAGACAAACACACAGGGAACAAAGGCATGGAAACACACAGAGAAATCCAATAAACATGCAAACTGAAAGGGAAAAAGAAAAAGGAAAAAAAAGACAGAAAAAATGTAGGAAAAACAAATAATAAAAATTAAAAATAAAATAGAAGAAAAGAAAAAAGAAAAAAAACCCTAAAAGACAAAGGACAGTCTTAAAGCATACCACCAGAATTCCCAGCTACACATAAAGTGGGTGTATGCAATGCTGATGAAAGAACATATACAAAGAGAGAAATGACGGGGCAGGGAGAAAGCGAAATTGGACAATGACCAGGCAGAGAGACTAAGAGGCTTAATTCAGAGAGAGAAAGAGAAGAATATGGTAAGAGGCGAGGAGAATATGGTAAGAGTCAAGGAAAAGGAAATGAAGATAATGTAACTCATAGAAACTATATAGTCTGATTACTCCAGAGAGAGAGAGAAAGAGAAAGAGAGAGAGAAAGAGAGAAAAGTCAGGGTGGAGGTGTAGAATATACATCTAGAGAATGGATTAAATGTGACTGTTTAAGTAAACCAATGACCACGTTGCCTAGTCCAGCATATGGGAAGGATACGAATGAGACAAGGGAAAATATATCTGTATAGAAAGAATTGATCTAGAATTAATCAAGGCAATGCATCCATGTTGGTCTTTCCCAAGGCTCTGATAAAAAAACAAACAAACAAAAAAACCCCAAACAGTTCTTTAGCGGAGATGGGCGTGGTTTGGTGTAGGCGGGTCTTAACCTCCACCGAGTCCTACCAGCTGCTCCCTGAGGTCCCTCCTTGGTGGTTGTGGAGAGAGAAAATGGCGCCCCTCCAGCCCCTTCTTGAACCAAGCGTTGTAAGTCACTCTTTTGGGTCTGATCTCCCTGTGTCACGGGCATAGCCAAGGTAGGCCATGTTCTGTGTCCCAAGCCACACTTCATTTCCAGATCTTAGTCTGCACGCTTTATTGATACCGCCTAAAATATAAACCCACAGGCAGAGTCCTTTGGAGCAGTTTCAAGCCTGCCGCTTCCCCACTGGGAGCCGAGCTGCAAGAGCAGCGGAGCAGCTTTAGGCACACCACTTCCCCTCCGGATCGCAGAGGAGCAGTTCTCCTGGCGCCACCTGGGACCGGGTCACCCAGCTCAAAGTTAGCACCACAGTGAGGAGCCTGAAATTAAGTGCTCCATTAAGAGCAACCTCGGGCTGCATGTAGCCCCAGTTCCAGAAAAAGCTTCAGCTGAAGCCACCCTCGGACCACCCTCGGATCAGCCAATCAAAAGAAATGTGTAACATTCCTGTGGTCTGAGTCAGGGCTGGGAACTGCAGGTAGTTACTCTGTACAAACTAGCCAATCACACACCGCTTGCCTAAACCCCACGTAGGCCCTTTGAGCTCACCTCATAATTGATCATTTTTAAAAGATTCTCAAAAGTCATGATTGGGTCCCGCCAAAAGTAACGGACGCCTCACGGATACTGAATGGTCAAAACTGTTACCATGGGTGTTATACAATTATGATTGGTGCTTATGTGATGATGCTATGTGTACAACGTGTGCACTGTAACACCCCCATCCCTTACCCCATAAAAACCCTGCTAGCTATTGTTCGGGGCTTCACTTTGCTGCCACTGCGCTGGTAGATGGGTGAGCCCCTGCTCAAGCTTGTAATAAAGACCTTTATGTACTTGCATCGGTGTCGACTCATTGGAGGTCTCTGGGGACTCGCGATTCAGGCACAACAATAGCTAGGAACCTGATTGCTCCCTGTCCTGAGCCGTGGTTTTTCTCTTCTCCAGGGACATTTCTTTGAGTAGTTTCAGCCGCTTTCTTTTCCCCTCGACTCACCCCGGCTCCCCGCAAAGGGGCTCCCTCCCCTCCCTTTGTGTCTCTGGGTCCAGCCCCTTTTTTACTTCCCCAGTTTGCACTCACACACCTATAAGGTTGTTTTCTCAGCAGACTGTCTTCTTTTCCTCCCCAACTCCTGCGTTCTGTAAGGGTTCCTATCGCTTCAGGCCTTCTCTGTTTGAGAGATGGGGGCGAGTGATATGTATGGAGGTCCCTACTTCTCTGCCATCTTGCCTTCCCCAGATTTGTTGTTATTCTAAACACTTAACATGAATTATTTCACTCACATGCATAGTTTGTTACTACGTATCTGGCATTTTTGACATTACTCTACCACAGATACCTTAAGCTCAACAGGTCCTAAATCACGTTTGCTTCTCAATTTATATTCCAAGTTCAGTTCATAACCCTATAATCTACTCATTAAGGCTAATAAAAACTACAGAAATCCTATTTTTTCCTATTTTTTACCTTTAATATTAAACCTGTTACTTCTCTTTATCAGTAACTCTCAAAACTATCACCGCATCTCAATTCCCACTGCTCCTGTATTAGTTCAGATTATTATTATTAAATTGTCTAGACTACTTAAATACCTTGTTAATTCCTCCCCCTTTAAACTTCAATTGCTTGATTCTTACAGAGGTCTCACTTCATAGTCTGTGGTGCTACTTAGTCCTTACATTTCCTCCTTTCTCATTGCCCCTTCAATGTAATGATTTAGGTGCTTAATGAGTTAAAATTTTGAGTTATAAGAACCTAACCATACATATAAAAGGCCTAAAGGACTTTGTTTAGGCCTTAAAAATGCCTTTCAGAAACTCACTGGGATTAGTGCTCGGCAGTGTGCCAGTTTTCCTCTGTGATCCTAATGTCTTCTAGAGCTGCCTATGAATAACAATCACAGAAATCTCTTCCTTGCTACATGGGGAGATTGAGACTTTTAGTTTATTTCAACAGTTATTTCTCCTGACTGCCAAATGTTAAATCAGCCAGCTATAAAACCTTTATTCAATCATTCATTCTTTCAGCCAACATGCATTGTGTACCTGTTTGGTGCCAGGCACTGAGGTAGATGTGGGTACACCATGATGGCTGAAATAGCATCACTTCCTCCTTATAGTTTATAGAGTCTTTGGGGACAGACAGGTAACTAGTAACTGCAGTGCAAATTATAAGTGCTATCACGTGTATAGACAGGATGCTAAGAGAATAATGAAATTAGTACACTTAAACTTAATTTGGAAGGAAAGAAAACTTGGTAAGAGGTGACACTGTGGTGAGTATTGGAAGGTAATATAAGGGTAATTTACTAAGTTGACAAAGCCATGCTGCAAAGGGTAACGTTTTGAATCAAGTCTTGGATTTAAGAAAGATCATATACAGGAAAAGGATCACATATAGCTTGGCTTTCTTACACTTCAGAAAGCCTGTTGAGAGGGAAGAAATGAGTATGGAAAGATACTCATTGCAAAGACTTTAACAGATTTTATATATTATGATAACAAGTGTGAGATTTTTTCCTACAGATCATGAACTTGAAAAAGGATTTGTCATTTTCTGGCATTAATTGCAGTTTTCTTTTTCCAGGTGGCAAAGTCAGTTACATTTGTCTGTTTGTTTTCCAACTCCCTAAATTTTGTTTTTGTCACTTCTAAGCCTCTGTTCCTTCTCCTTATGAATTTTTTCCTTCTTCTATAATTGGGGAGGGGCATGGAAAAGAGGGGCGCTGGATACATTTAGATCATCTGCCACTAGAAAGTTCTCATCGGTGCTTCCTCTTTATTTTGAAAAACCTCAAAGATATACAAAAGCTGAAAGAATACTACCAGGAGCACCAATATCCCCTTTAACTCAGATTAACTAATTGTTATCCTTTTCCCATAGTTGTTCTCACTATTTCTGTCTGTCCCTGACAATTTTTGAGCAATTAGAGTATTAAAAAAATGGTGATCTGTTTCTGATGATCCATTTGAAAGTAGGTTGCAGAGAGCATGAACTACACTTTAAAATATATGCATAGCTTTAAGTACCTGAAGAATAAATAAATCCTCCTACTTAAGTACATTATCATTTTACACCTAAAAAATTACCATAACCCAAAAGAAATAATCAACAAACTAGAAAGCAACCTACAGAATAGGAGATGATATTTACATATGATATATCTGATAAAGGGTTAATATCCAAAATATATAAAAACTTTATACCCAATACCAAAAAAAAACACAAATAATCCAGTTAAAAAAATGGGCAGAAGACATGAATAGACGTTTTTCTAAAGAAGGCATCCAGTTGGCTAACAGACACATGAAAAGATGCTCAACATCACTCATCATCAGGGAAGTACAAATCAAGACCACAATGAGATACCACCTCGCCTTTGTCCGAATGGCTAAAATTAACAACACAGGAAACAACGGCGTTGGTGAGGATTTGGAGAAAGGGGAAGCCTCTTACACTGTTGGTGGGAATGCAGCTGGTGCAGCCACTCTGGAAAATTCTCAAAAAGTTTTCTCAAAAAGTTCCTCAAAAGGTTAAAAATAGAACTATCCTATAATCCAGCAATTACACTACTAGGTATTTACCCAGAGGCTACAAGAATACTAATTTGGAGAGATACATGTACCCCAATGTTTATAGCAGCATTATCAACAATAGCCAAGTTATGGAAAAAGCCCAAGTGTCATTTGACCAATGAATTGAATAAATACAATGCACTATTACTCAGCCATTAAAAAAGAATGAAATGTTTCCATTTGCAACCATGTGGATGGCACTACAGAGTATTATGCTAAGTGAAATAAGTCAGCCAGAGAAAGACAAATACCGTATGATTTCACTCATATATGGAATTTAAGAAACAACAAACAAACATGGATCGGGGGAAGAGAGGGAAACCAGGAAACAAACTCTTAACTATAGAGTTAAGAACCATTAGAACAAGCTAATGGTTATCAGAGGGGAGGTGGGCTTTCCACTCCCCCTCCTCCTGTCCCTTGGGGTTATGGGGATTAAGGATGGTACTTGCGATAGCCCCAGGTATTGTATGTTAAGTTTTAAATCATTAAATTCTACACCTGAAACTAATATTACACTGTATATTAACTAATTGAAAATGAAATAAAAACTTGAAAAAGAAATAAAAAACAACAGTAACCCATAACATCATCTACTACTGTCTGGTCACAATCCACTGTCTCCAACTGTCACCAAATGTCTTTATAACTATCTTTGTTTATCAAGATACAGGATCTAGTAAAAATTACCATATTGATTTTTGTTGCTATGTCTTTTCAGCCATTTTCAATCTAAAGCAGCTCTCTTGACTTCCTGATGTTTGTAAGAGGTCCACATTTGGATTAGGCTGATTGTTTCCTCATGGTGCTATTAAACTTGTTCTTATATCCCCTGAATTTCCTGCCATCTAAAACATAGATATGAACTAGATTTGATTCATGTTAAATCTTAATGGCCAGAACACTTCATAGTTGCTGTCTTCTTACTTCATTGCATTGGGAGGTACACAAAGTCAGGTTGTCTCCATCTTACTGCTAAGTTTAAAGACTTGATTAAAACAACGAACGCTAGATATCTCTGTCATAAACCAACAGTTTTCCTTTGAATTAGTAGTGGATCTGGGAGATGATAGTTTCAGACAATGTGAATGTCATGTTCTTTGGGAAAATAGGCTCTACTTACATATATGGGTTAGAAAAAAGCTTAGGGTGGAAAGCTGCCACAACGTGGTGAAAGCACCTGAGGTTAGCTAGCAAGATATTGGAATAGGATCATGAGTAACTTGTATCATCTGCAGGAAATTACTTTCCAACTGATGCCAATGTACCTTGAACCTTGATCATAAACACCACTTATCCCCCCACCCCTTTGCTTCTTAATCACACAAGTTAATGATTACTACCTGATTGCTTTCTTCAGGTTCACCACGTGTGTAAGATCTTGGTTTTTTCACATTTGCCGTGAGGGTAATATCTTTTTGGGGGTTCTTGTCTCCTCCTGGACATTAGCCTCTCTTGTATTCAATTCTGCATCTGCTCTCTTGCTGGACAAGAGAGAACTCCAGACTCCTGGTCTGTGACGATGTTCCCCAGTCACCTGTACCTAGTCATTCTATAATCAATTCACAATACTTGTATGACTTAAGTATGGAATTGTGGTTGCAAATGGTAATTTTCTAATTCTGTCAGTCCTACATTTACTCACCAGCATTCTTCACTAAAGGAGATATTTTTCTTTTTACCTTAGCTATGTATTAGACTGAACTTATTTTAATATTCTTTATTTATTAAAAAATCAATTGTTATTAATATTAGCATTTTTTATACTCAACTTGTCTATGATTTGAATAGTGGAAGTCTCTTCCAGTTGGCTTCTGTGTCCTTCTGGTGTGACTCCATTAACCAATGAGCACTCTTTTACTTTCTTATAGTGTAAGAGATCCCAGACTCAACTTGTATATTTTCTATACTAGTTTTGGAATTATCCATTTCTCCAAGGAGCCTTTGTTCCTTGTAGTAGACAATGGTATTTGGAAACCAAACTCTGTGCATGAAAATGTTTATTGCTGTTTGGAATAGTATTACTCATAGGTACTTTTAGGTGACAGAGCAAATATATGTATATATATATTAAATATATATATGTATTTTCATCTCTTTTTCCTTAACATGAAAATCTTGGTACCTACATCTTCTCTTTATTCCACAATATACATAAAACCACTTCAGAATTACAATACTAACATTACTAACAACAGTAAAATATTATAAATTGTTCAAGATTTCTTTGTAATTCATTTTGTTCTCAGAATAGATGCCTCTATATAAATCTACAGTGCTGGATTCAAAAGTTATTTGAAAAAATTCTATTTTCCTGTGTCATATCATCAATTTCATGTATAGCTAGCTTTATCTCCTTATCTTTATATTCAATTGTAGGTGTTTTCTTTTTAAATCCTTGTTATTAACTTTATATTTTGAATATATAAAGCATTTACATTAATTCAAAATAAAAACTATGCACAAATGTATAGTGAGATAAAGATAAGTTAGGTGGAAGGGTACATTTAAATAAAGATATACATATATGTATGTATAAATGTAGGTACATATACATATATAAAGGTACACCAGTCCCTAACCTTACCCCTTCTACCTTGCTCCCTTGAACATTACATAACCATATGAGGCAACTATTCAACTTAGGCAATCACTGTCAGGTTCTCATTTATCCTTCTTGTGTTTATTTTTGCTAAAGTGAACATGTATTTATGTTCTTATTTTCTATATATATACTCTCCTTTTTCTAAACTTTATTTTTGAGAGAGAGAGCAAGCACAAGAGAGAGAGAGAGAAGGAGAGAGAGAGAGAAAGAGAGAGAGAGAGAGTGCACAACCACAAGAGCCAGGGTGGGTCAGGGAGAGAAAGACAGGATCAAAGTGAGCTCTGCATGAACAGCAGAGAGCTCCACAGGGATCTCGAATCCCCAACCTGTGAGATCATGACCTGAGTCGAAGTCAGATGCTTAACCAACTGAGCCACCCAGGTGCCCCTCTATATATACTCTCTTGCAGCTTTTTTTCCTATTTAACTTTGGAAATTAAAATGGAAATTACTCAGTATCAGTTTGTAGAAAGCTTTTAAATTATTTTTATAGCGGCATAATATTTTATCATATGGCTGTAATTTGTTGAACCATATTTGTGATAGGGTGTGTGCTGTCCCACATTTCCATGGAGTTTACTATTATGCACATGCTGCCATGAGTAGCCCTGTTCATATGTTGTATTATTTTTGTAGGGATGTTATCCTCAGGGTAAGTTCCAGAACTGGAATTGTGCAAAGAGTAAATGCATAAGTATTTTTAAGTCCTTTCCACAGGGAGCTAATCAATTTTTAAAAATATATGAACTTAATTCCTAACTACCTCCATTTAATTTTGATGTCTGTTTATAAATAACAGTTTAAAAAAAATCTTGGCACACACTCTTCAAACAGTAACTCAACATAGATCACAGACCTAAAAGTAAAACACAAAACTATAAAACCCATAGAAGATAACATAGGAGAAAACCTAGGTGACCTTGGGTGTGGTGATGATTTTAGGTACAACCCCAAATGCACAATTTTTGAAAGACATAATTGGTCTATATTTCAGTAAAATTAAGGACTTCATCTCTAAAAGGCAATGTCAAGAGAATGAGAAGACAAGCCATAGACTGGGAGTAAATTTTTGCTTAAGATGTTTGATAAAGGACTATTACCTGAAATATACACGAAACTCACAAAACTCAACAAGAGAACAACCTGCTTTGTAAATGGATCAAAGGCATTAATAGTCAGCTCATCAAAAAAAGATATATAGAGCAAATAAGTATGTAAAGAGGTACTCCACATTGTATCTGATAAGGGAAATGCAAATTAAAACAGTGAAATACGAGTACACACCTATTATTATACTGGCCAAAATTTGGACCACTAACAACACGAAATGCTGGCCAGCATATGAACAAAAAGAACTATTTATTCTTTAATAAATTTAAAAAATATTTTAAAAAATAAGTTTTACATTTATCATATGGTGGAGTGTCATTTTGGATATATTGGCTAAATATTAAATCATTCACCTCTTTTCTTTTTATTAAATTTTTTTATTTTAGACTTCTTCCTTTTTTTCAAAGTTTTATTTAAATTCTAATTACTTAATGTTAATTTCAGATGTAGGATTTGGTGATTCATCACTTACATATAATACCCAATACTCAACACAACTGCCCTCCTAAATACCCATCACCTATTTAGTCCATCCCCCCGCCACTTCCCTCCATCAACCCTCAGTTTGTTCTCTATCGTAAAGAGTCTCTTGTAATTTCTTTCCTTCTTATTAAATTTTTAATTTTAATTCCAGTAGAGTTAACATACAGTGTTATATTAGTTTCAGGTGTATAATAATAGTGATTCAATAATTCTATATATTAATCAATATTCATTATGATAAATGTATTCTTAATCCCCACCACCTGTTTCACCCATCCCCCTACCTGCCTTCACTCTGGTAACCACCAGTTTGTTTTCTTTAGTAAAGAATCTGTTTCTTGATTTATCTCTCTCTTTTCCTTTGCTCATTTGGTTTTATCTTAAATTCCACATATGACTGAAATCATACGGTATTTGTCTCTCTGACTTATTTTGCTTAGCATTATACTTTCTAGCTCCATCTATGTGGTTGCAAATGACAAGATTTCATTCATTTTTATGACTGAATAATATTCTATTGTGGGATTGAACCATGTTTGTGACAGGGCTTTGGGAATGCACTGTGACACTGGTGGGAATGCAAAATGGTAGAGCCATTTGGAAGACAGTTTGGTGGTTTCTTACAAAACTAATCATACTGTTACTCTGCAATCCAGCAGTTTCATTCCTTGATATTTTCCCAAAGGAACTGAAAACACACATCCACACAAAAACCTAAACACAGCTGTTTATAACACCTTTATTCATAATCGCCAAAACTTAGAAGCAACGGAGATGTCCTTCAGTGAGTAAATGAACAGATAAACAGATACATGCAGACAATGGAATATTATTAAATGCTAAAAACATATGAGCAATCAAGTTATAAGACATGGAGAAACCTTACATGCATACTACTAAGTGAAAGAAGCCAGTCTGAAAAAGCTCTATACTATATGATTCCAACAATATTGACATTCTGGAAAGGCAAAACTATGGAGAGAGTAAAAAGATACGTAGTTGCCAGGGGTTTGGGATGAATAGGCATAGTATAGAGGGTTTGAGAGAAGTGAAAATACTTTGTATGATACCATAATGATGGATGTATGTCATTATACATTTGTCCAAACCCTTCGAATGTACAACACCAAGAGTTGGAGAACTACAGTTTTATTTTTGATTTACCGTTTAGCCCTTTTTCCTGTACTGCTCTGATACCCAACTGTATCTAATTTTCCTTGTAATTTCTCAATAATCTTTAACCTTTTATGTATCCTTTTCTGGCATCATATAGTCATTGAAGTAGACTTTGTACTTCACAATTGTCTCTTGTTAGCCCACCCTTGTTAAGATGTTAGCCACTTATCTTTTCAGTGTGTACCTCTTTGTAAAACCAGCTCAATCAATCAATCACAGTATTCACCAGAGGCATGGTATTTTCTGTTATTGTAATTTGAGAAATGTTTTTCTTCTTTTCCCTTCAAAGAGAACAGCAACGTAGCAAGATAATTGATCTGTGGTGAAAAAACATATCCCATAAGTGTTCTATAAGTATTCTCCCATACTCTTTGGTCCTCTAATCTTTAAGTTATGAAAGTAAATATCTTCTTTTCTTCCCACCTTTGAATGTTAGGCCCCTTCTCATCCTGGCTACATGTAGTTCAAGCTCTTTGAATTTGTAATCTGAAATATTAAATAACATATTGGTAATTCTTATCTTCCTTTGATACTGATTATGGAAGACATGTTAGATCTGTCTCAAGCTCTACGATACATGCTTTTTATCATTTTAAGAAAATTGTTATTGGGGCGCCTGGATGGCTCAATTGGTTAAGCGTCCGACTTCAGCTCAGGTCATGATCTCATGGTTTGTGAGTTTGAGTCCCACGTCGGGCTCTGTGCTGACAGCTCGGAGTCTGGAGCCTGCTTCGAATTCTGTGTCTCATTCTCCCTCTGCCCTTCCCCCACTTGTGCTCTGTCTCTCCCTGTCTCTCAAAAATAAATGAATGTAGGGGAGGGCGCAAGATGGCGGAGAAGTAGGGAGCTCCGTACTTCCACTCGTGCCCATGCCTCACACGGAAAAGATCTGAAGCCATAGGAAACCTTACAAAACCCAAGAGATTGGGAGAAAAAGGATGCCGAATCCACTGAGAAAGGCTTCTAATGTGAGTGTGAACTGGGAAGATAAAATCGGGCCATGATCAGAGACTTCAGGGATGGGGACAATCCCCCCCCTGTGGGGAGTAGGAGGGGAAAAAGAGAGAGAGTCCGAAACAGAAAAACCTCCGCTCGGGGGAAAAACCTCCACTCGGGGCATAGAAAGACCTTGCACACAAAATACCTGCGCACCAGGCCCCCATGCTCCAACTCGCCCCGGAGGGGCTGCGCTAGCAGACTGCTTCTTCGTGCTGGCTCCTGGCTGGCTAGGAGAAGCTGCGCCCCTGCCACCATTGCCTTCCTGGCAGGCTTGGACACCTGGAGGAGCCGCGCGCAGGCACCGGGCGTCCGTGCTTCTGGCTGGCTGGAACTCTAGAGGGAAGGCAAAGAGCTAAAAACTGGGAGATTTGCTCCCGAGTTCATGCTTTGGGTGACGAGACACAGAGGGACCTGGATTTCCTCACTCCAGCGGGCTCAGCGTGCCGGCAGGCAAGGCCCCCGCCCCGCCCAGGATCCGCAGCCGGACCCAGAGGAGAAGGGAGCAGAGGCTTGTGGCTCCACCCCCAGAGCTAGGCAGGAGGCTTGGAATTGCCCCGAGGAGACCCAGGGGATTGCCTGCAACAACTAAAGCCGGGCGCTTGGACTGGGATTTGGAGGCTGGGACTGGCCTGGGTTGCAGAGCGCAACAAACTTTGGCTGCGACCCTGGGCCTGGGAGTTTACACGCCCAAAAAATCAAGGTGGAGCGCTTGGTTCCAGAAGGGACTGGAGCACCCCCACTCTCCTCCCTACAACCGCCAAGGCAGAACTCCCACCTGACACATTGGCTCAAACCACACCCATCCCTGGTTGAGAGCTGCCCTCCTCCCATTTTTTTTTTTTTCTTTTTTTCCCCAGAACACTGACCTGATTAACTCTGGTCACCTGCTTGCTTAAACAATCTCATTTAGTCCATTCTGTTTATGTAAATTCTACACCTTCTGACTTTTTCATCTCTTTCTCTCAGGAGTAATTAGACTATGTAGTTTCTCTGGATAACACCAGCATCCTTCCCTCACCTATCCAACCAATTTCCACCCTTTAACTCTTTGAAAAAAGCTTCCTATCCCTTCTGCCTGTTCATTCTATTTCCAATTCTGCCTCATCCCCACCCTGTCTTCTCTCTCTGTCTCTATGCTCTTCAACCAGCACTGCCATACACCCAGCTATTTAATTGTAGCTGAGAAATCCGGTTATATGCTATAAACCGTTCTTTGTCCATTGGTATTCTTCTTTTTTCCTTTTCTTTTCTTCCTTTTGAACTTTTTATGTATTTTTTTTAAATTTCCTATTATTTGCCCTCCCTCTTCCGTCTTTTAACTTTTTCGCTTTCCCTCTCAGTTTGCATGTTAGTCGCATTTGTCTGTGCATTTGTGGGCCCCTGCTCACTGTGTGTTTGTCAGTCTGTTTTTCTCTCCAGGGCTACCTCAAGAAACAAGCCAAAGTACACATGGTAGAGAGTCCCAAATATCACTACGAGAGGAAAACAAAAATAACCAAGGTCTCAACAAGAGAGACCGAGAGACCATTCAAAAAACACTCTCTGAAAGGATAGGCCCTGGACAAAGTGTCTTCTTGGATACAGCACTGCTCACAGGTGCAAAGAGCATAACATGTCTTTAAAACTAACAAGAGCCAGAAAGCTAACTAAAATGACGAAACAAAAAAGCTCCCTCCAAACATATTCCAAGAAGAATTGACAGCGAATGAACTGCTCAAAAGAGATACAAGCAGCATAAATGAACAAGATTTTAGAATAATAACCATAAAATTAATAGCCGGGCTTGAAAAAAACATAGGGGACATCAAAGTACCTACGGCTACAGACAAAATGGAGAATATAAATAGGCATGAAGAATTTAAAAAAGCGATAAATGAGATACATAATAAATTAGAGGCCTCCAATGCATGGATTGAAGAGGCAGAAAGGAGAGTAAGTGATTTAGAAGACACCATTATAGAAAAACAAGAAGCTGACAAAAAAAAAAGAGACAAACTGATCCAGGAACAGGAAAGAAGAATTCGAGAGCTCAGCGATATGGTCAAACGCAACAATATCCATATCATAGGAATCCCAGAAGAGGAAGAGAGGGGGAAAGATGCTGAAGGAGTCCTGGAACAAATTATAGCAGAGAACTTCCCCAACCTGTGGAAAGAAGTAAACGTTGAAATACAAGAGGCACAGAGAACTCCCCTCAGACGTAATTTGAATCGACCTTCTGCAAGGCATATCATAGTAAAAATGGCCAAATACAAGGACAAAGAAAATTTTGAAAGCAGCTAGGGAAAAAAGGGCCCTAACATACAAAGGCAAACCTATCAGAGTGGTGACAGACCTATCTACTGAAACGTGGCAGGCCAGAAAGGAATGGCAGGAGATCTTCAATGTGATGAACAGAAAAAATATGCAGCCAAGAATCCTCTATCCAGCAAGCCTGTCATTCAAAATAGAAGGAGAGATAAAAACCTTTCCAAATAAACAGAAATTGAGAGAATTTGTCCCAATTAAGCAAGCCAAAAAAGAAATCCTGAGGGGGATGCTCTGAAGGAAATGTTGCAGGGAACAAAGATACCACAGACACCACCACAAACATGAACCCCCCAAAGGACACAAAGACTCTAAACCCACATATCTCAATAATAACACTGAATGTAAATGGGATGAATGCTCCAATCAAAAGACATAGGGTAGCAGAATGTATAAAAAAAACAAAATCCATCTATATGCTGTCTACAAGAAACTCATTTTAGACTGGAAGATACCTTCAGATTAAAAGTAAGGGGATGGAGAAATATATACCATGCTACCAGAAATCAAAAGAAAGCCAGTGTAGCTATACTTATATCAGACAAACTGGACTTTAAATTAAAGACAATAACAAGAGATGAAGAAGGGCATTACATAATAATTACAGGGTCTATCCATCAGGAAGAACTAACAATCATAAATGTCTATGCACGGAATATGGGAGCACCTAAATATTTAAAACAATCTCAAACAGAAACAGGCTTATAGATAAGAATGTGCTAATAGAAGGAGACTGCAATACTCCGCTTACAGCAATGCATAGGTCAACCAGACAGAAAATCACTAAAGAAACAATGGACTTGAGAGACACATAAGACCAGATGGATCTCACAGATATATTTAGAACTCTACATCCTGAGGCCAGGGAATTTACTTTCTTCTCAAGTGCGCATGGCACATTCTCCAAGATAGATCACATACTGGGACATAAAGCAACCCTCAATACATATAAAAGACTTGATATCATACCATGCACACTCTCAGATCACACTGCTATGAAACTCAAAATCAATCACAGGAAGAAGTCTGGAAACCCTCCAAAAACATGGAGGTTAAAGAACACCCTACTAAAGAATGAATGGGCCAATCAGGCACTTAGGGATGAAATTAAAAAATATATGGAAACAAATGAAAATGAAAACACAACAATCCAAAATCTATGGGATGCGGCAAAGGCAGTCCTAAGAGGAAAGTACATTGCACTCCACGCCTATTTCAAGAAACTAGAAAAAGCGCAAGTCCAAAATCTAACAGCTCACCTAAAGGAACTAGAGGCAGAGCAACAAGAACGCCCTCAACCCAGTAGAAGAAGAGAAATAGTAAAAATCAGAGCAGAAATAAACAACATAGAGACCAAAGAAACAATTGAACAGATCAATGAAACCAAGAGTTGGTTTTTTGAAAAAATAAACAAAATTGACAAACCTCTAGCCAGGCTTCTCAAAAAGAAAAGAGAGAGCACCCAAATATACAAAATCATGAATGTAAATGTAATTATTACAACCAACCCCTCAGAAATACAGGCAATTATCAGGGAATATGAAAAATAATATGCCAACAAATTGGACAACTTAGAAGAAATGGACAAATTCCTAAATGCACACCCACTACCAAAATTCACACGGGAAGAGATAGGAAATCGGAGCAGACGCATAACTAGTGAGGAAATCGAATCAGTGATCAAAAATCTCCCAACAAATAAGAGTCCAGGACCTGATGGCTTCCCCGGGGAATTCTACCAGACGTTTAAAACAGAATTAATCCCAATTCTTCTCAAGCTATTCCAAAAAATAGAAAGCTAAGGAAAACTCCCAGACTTATTTTATGAAGCCAGCATCAGTCTGATTCCCAAGCCTTACAGAGATCCAGCAAAAAAAGAGAACTACAGGCCAATATCCTTGATGAATACGGATGCAAAAATCCTCAACAAGATACTTGCAAATCGGAACCAACAGCACATAAAAAGAATTATCCACCAAGATCAACTGGGTTTCATTCCTGGATTACAGGTCTGGTTCAGTATTCGCAAA